>NW_027193381.1:0-144348 GCF_032444005.1 Ranitomeya imitator
CTCAGTGTTGTGAGAACGATGACTGGTTAAAATTTTTGGTGGTTTCTTGTTCAGTCCATAGGCCTACATCATGTGGCAAACCGGTGAGCATGTGGCTCTATTAGTATAGGAGATACCTGAAAACATATCACACTTTTCATCATAGTGCTTTTACCAATGCATAAAATGCATGGAGAAGTCATTTCGAATGACTGGTCCTCAGTGTTGTGAGAACGATGACTGGTTAAAATTTTTGGTGGTTTCTTGTTCAGTCCATAGGCCTACATCATGTGGCAAACCGGTGAGCATGTGGCTCTATTAGTATAGGAGATACCTGAAAACATATCACACTTTTCATCATAGTGCTTTTACCAATGCATAAAATGCATGGAGAAGTCATTTCGAATGACTGGTCCTCAGTGTTGTGAGAACGATGACTGGATAAAATTTTTGGTGGTTTCTTGTTCAGTCCATAGGCCTACATCATGTGGCAAACCGGTGAGCATGTGGCTCTATTAGTATAGGAGATACCTGAAAACATATCACACTTTTCATCATAGTGCTTTTACCAATGCATAAAATGCATGGAGAAGTCATTTCGAATGACTGGTCCTCAGTGTTGTGAGAATGATGACTGGTTAAAATTTTTCGTGGTTTCTTGTTCAGTCCATAGGCCTACATCATGTGGCAAACCGGTGAGCATGTGGCTCGATTAGTATAGGAGATACCTGAAAACATATCACACTTTTCATCATAGTGCTTTTACCAATGCATAAAATGCATGGAGAAGTCATTTCGAATGACTGGTCCTCAGTGTTGTGAGAACGATGACTGGTTAAAATTTTTGGTGGTTTCTTGTTCAGTCCATAGGCCTACATCATGTGGCAAACCGGTGAGCATGTGGCTCGATTAGTATAGGAGATACCTGAAAACATATCACACTTTTCATCATAGTGCTTTTACCAATGCATAAAATGCATGGAGAAGTCATTTCGAATGACTGGTCCTCAGTGTTGTGAGAACGATGACTGGTTAAAATTTTTGGTGGTTTCTTGTTCAGTCCATAGGCCTACATCATGTGGCAAACCGGTGAGCATGTGGCTCTATTAGTATAGGAGATACCTGAAAACATATCACACTTTTCATCATAGTGCTTTTACCAATGCATAAAATGCATGGAGAAGTCATTTCGAATGACTGGTCCTCAGTGTTGTGAGAACGATGACTGGTTAAAATTTTTGGTGGTTTCTTGTTCAGTCCATAGGCCTACATCATGTGGCAAACCGGTGAGCATGTGGCTCTATTAGTATAGGAGATACCTGAAAACATATCACACTTTTCATCATAGTGCTTTTACCAATGCATAAAATGCATGGAGAAGTCATTTCGAATGACTGGTCCTCAGTGTTGTGAGAACGATGACTGGTTAAAATTTTTGGTGGTTTCTTGTTCAGTCCATAGGCCTACATCATGTGGCAAACCGGTGAGCATGTGGCTCTATTAGTATAGGAGATACCTGAAAACATATCACACTTTTCATCATAGTGCTTTTACCAATGCATAAAATGCATGGAGAAGTCATTTCGAATGACTGGTCCTCAGTGTTGTGAGAACGATGACTGGTTAAAATTTTTGGTGGTTTCTTGTTCAGTCCATAGGCCTACATCATGTGGCAAACCGGTGAGCATGTGGCTCTATTAGTATAGGAGATACCTGAAAACATATCACACTTTTCAATCATAGTGCTTTTACCAATGCATAAAATGCATGGAGAAGTCATTTCGAATGACTGGTCCTCAGTGTTGTGAGAACGATGACTGGTTAAAATTTTTGGTGGTTTCTTGTTCAGTCCATAGGCCTACATCATGTGGCAAACCGGTGAGCATGTGGCTCTATTAGTATAGGAGATACCTGAAAACATATCACACTTTTCATCATAGTGCTTTTACCAATGCATAAAATGCATGGAGAAGTCATTTCGAATGACTGGTCCTCAGTGTTGTGAGAACGATGACTGGTTAAAATTTTTGGTGGTTTCTTGTTCAGTCCATAGGCCTACATCATGTGGCAAACCGGTGAGCATGTGGCTCTATTAGTATAGGAGATACCTGAAAACATATCACACTTTTCATCATAGTGCTTTTACCAATGCATAAAATGCATGGAGAAGTCATTTCGAATGACTGGTCCTCAGTGTTGTGAGAACGATGACTGGATAAAATTTTTGGTGGTTTCTTGTTCAGTCCATAGGCCTACATCATGTGGCAAACCGGTGAGCATGTGGCTCTATTAGTATAGGAGATACCTGAAAACATATCACACTTTTCATCATAGTGCTTTTACCAATCCATAAAATGCATGGAGAAGTCATTTCGAATGACTGGTCCTCAGTGTTGTGAGAACGATGACTGGTTAAAATTTTTGGTGGTTTCTTGTTCAGTCCACAGGCCTACATCATGTGGCAAACCGGTGAGCATGTGGCTCTATTAGTATAGGAGATACCTGAAAACATATCACACTTTTCATCATAGTGCTTTTACCAATGCATAAAATGCATGGAGAAGTCATTTCGAATGACTGGTCCTCAGTGTTGTGAGAACGATGACTGGTTAAAATTTTTGGTGGTTTCTTGTTCAGTCCATAGGCCTACATCATGTGGCAAACCGGTGAGCATGTGGCTCTATTAGTATAGGAGATACCTGAAAACATATCACACTTTTCATCATAGTGCTTTTACCAATGCATAAAATGCATGGAGAAGTCATTTCGAATGACTGGTCCTCAGTGTTGTGAGAACGATGACTGGTTAAAATTTTTGGTGGTTTCTTGTTCAGTCCATAGGCCTACATCATGTGGCAAACCGGTGAGCATGTGGCTCTATTAGTATAGGAGATACCTGAAAACATATCACACTTTTCATCATAGTGCTTTTACCAATGCATAAAATGCATGGAGAAGTCATTTCGAATGACTGGTCCTCAGTGTTGTGAGAACGATGACTGGTTAAAATTTTTGGTGGTTTCTTGTTCAGTCCATAGGCCTACATCATGTGGCAAACCGGTGAGCATGTGGCTCTATTAGTATAGGAGATACCTGAAAACATATCACACTTTTCATCATAGTGCTTTTACCAATGCATAAAATGCATGGAGAAGTCATTTCGAATGACTGGTCCTCAGTGTTGTGAGAACGATGACTGGTTAAAATTTTTGGTGGTTTCTTGTTCAGTCCATAGGCCTACATCATGTGGCAAACCGGTGAGCATGTGGCTCTATTAGTATAGGAGATACCTGAAAACATATCACACTTTTCATCATAGTGCTTTTACCAATGCATAAAATGCATGGAGAAGTCATTTCGAATGACTGGTCCTCAGTGTTGTGAGAACGATGACTGGTTAAAATTTTTGGTGGTTTCTTGTTCAGTCCATAGGCCTACATCATGTGGCAAACCGGTGAGCATGTGGCTCTATTAGTATAGGAGATACCTGAAAACATATCACACTTTTCATCATAGTGCTTTTACCAATGCATAAAATGCATGGAGAAGTCATTTCGAATGACTGGTCCTCAGTGTTGTGAGAACGATGACTGGTTAAAATTTTTGGTGGTTTCTTGTTCAGTCCATAGGCCTACATCATGTGGCAAACCGGTGAGCATGTGGCTCTATTAGTATAGGAGATACCTGAAAACATATCACACTTTTCATCATAGTGCTTTTACCAATGCATAAAATGCATGGAGAAGTCATTTCGAATGACTGGTCCTCAGTGTTGTGAGAATGATGACTGGTTAAAATTTTTCGTGGTTTCTTGTTCAGTCCATAGGCCTACATCATGTGGCAAACCGGTGAGCATGTGGCTCGATTAGTATAGGAGATACCTGAAAACATATCACACTTTTCATCATAGTGCTTTTACCAATGCATAAAATGCATGGAGAAGTCATTTCGAATGACTGGTCCTCAGTGTTGTGAGAACGATGACTGGTTAAAATTTTTGGTGGTTTCTTGTTCAGTCCATAGGCCTACATCATGTGGCAAACCGGTGAGCATGTGGCTCGATTAGTATAGGAGATACCTGAAAACATATCACACTTTTCATCATAGTGCTTTTACCAATGCATAAAATGCATGGAGAAGTCATTTCGAATGACTGGTCCTCAGTGTTGTGAGAACGATGACTGGTTAAAATTTTTGGTGGTTTCTTGTTCAGTCCATAGGCCTACATCATGTGGCAAACCGGTGAGCATGTGGCTCTATTAGTATAGGAGATACCTGAAAACATATCACACTTTTCATCATAGTGCTTTTACCAATGCATAAAATGCATGGAGAAGTCATTTCGAATGACTGGTCCTCAGTGTTGTGAGAACGATGACTGGTTAAAATTTTTGGTGGTTTCTTGTTCAGTCCATAGGCCTACATCATGTGGCAAACCGGTGAGCATGTGGCTCTATTAGTATAGGAGATACCTGAAAACATATCACACTTTTCATCATAGTGCTTTTACCAATGCATAAAATGCATGGAGAAGTCATTTCGAATGACTGGTCCTCAGTGTTGTGAGAACGATGACTGGTTAAAATTTTTGGTGGTTTCTTGTTCAGTCCATAGGCCTACATCATGTGGCAAACCGGTGAGCATGTGGCTCTATTAGTATAGGAGATACCTGAAAACATATCACACTTTTCATCATAGTGCTTTTACCAATGCATAAAATGCATGGAGAAGTCATTTCGAATGACTGGTCCTCAGTGTTGTGAGAACGATGACTGGTTAAAATTTTTGGTGGTTTCTTGTTCAGTCCATAGGCCTACATCATGTGGCAAACCGGTGAGCATGTGGCTCTATTAGTATAGGAGATACCTGAAAACATATCACACTTTTCAATCATAGTGCTTTTACCAATGCATAAAATGCATGGAGAAGTCATTTCGAATGACTGGTCCTCAGTGTTGTGAGAACGATGACTGGTTAAAATTTTTGGTGGTTTCTTGTTCAGTCCATAGGCCTACATCATGTGGCAAACCGGTGAGCATGTGGCTCTATTAGTATAGGAGATACCTGAAAACATATCACACTTTTCATCATAGTGCTTTTACCAATGCATAAAATGCATGGAGAAGTCATTTCGAATGACTGGTCCTCAGTGTTGTGAGAACGATGACTGGTTAAAATTTTTGGTGGTTTCTTGTTCAGTCCATAGGCCTACATCATGTGGCAAACC
Organism: Ranitomeya imitator; assembly: GCF_032444005.1. NCBI lineage: Eukaryota > Metazoa > Chordata > Amphibia > Anura > Dendrobatidae > Ranitomeya > Ranitomeya imitator. The sequence goes on from NW_027193381.1 coordinate 5,207, forward strand.
GGTGAGCATGTGGCTCTATTAGTATAGGAGATACCTGAAAACATATCACACTTTTCATCATAGTGCTTTTACCAATGCATAAAATGCATGGAGAAGTCATTTCGAATGACTGGTCCTCAGTGTTGTGAGAACGATGACTGGATAAAATTTTTGGTGGTTTCTTGTTCAGTCCATAGGCCTACATCATGTGGCAAACCGGTGAGCATGTGGCTCTATTAGTATAGGAGATACCTGAAAACATATCACACTTTTCATCATAGTGCTTTTACCAATCCATAAAATGCATGGAGAAGTCATTTCGAATGACTGGTCCTCAGTGTTGTGAGAACGATGACTGGTTAAAATTTTTGGTGGTTTCTTGTTCAGTCCACAGGCCTACATCATGTGGCAAACCGGTGAGCATGTGGCTCTATTAGTATAGGAGATACCTGAAAACATATCACACTTTTCATCATAGTGCTTTTACCAATGCATAAAATGCATGGAGAAGTCATTTCGAATGACTGGTCCTCAGTGTTGTGAGAACGATGACTGGTTAAAATTTTTGGTGGTTTCTTGTTCAGTCCATAGGCCTACATCATGTGGCAAACCGGTGAGCATGTGGCTCTATTAGTATAGGAGATACCTGAAAACATATCACACTTTTCATCATAGTGCTTTTACCAATGCATAAAATGCATGGAGAAGTCATTTCGAATGACTGGTCCTCAGTGTTGTGAGAACGATGACTGGTTAAAATTTTTGGTGGTTTCTTGTTCAGTCCATAGGCCTACATCATGTGGCAAACCGGTGAGCATGTGGCTCTATTAGTATAGGAGATACCTGAAAACATATCACACTTTTCATCATAGTGCTTTTACCAATGCATAAAATGCATGGAGAAGTCATTTCGAATGACTGGTCCTCAGTGTTGTGAGAACGATGACTGGATAAAATTTTTGGTGGTTTCTTGTTCAGTCCATAGGCCTACATCATGTGGCAAACCGGTGAGCATGTGGCTCTATTAGTATAGGAGATACCTGAAAACATATCACACTTTTCATCATAGTGCTTTTACCAATGCATAAAATGCATGGAGAAGTCATTTCGAATGACTGGTCCTCAGTGTTGTGAGAACGATGACTGGTTAAAATTTTTGGTGGTTTCTTGTTCAGTCCATAGGCCTACATCATGTGGCAAACCGGTGAGCATGTGGCTCTATTAGTATAGGAGATACCTGAAAACATATCACACTTTTCATCATAGTGCTTTTACCAATGCATAAAATGCATGGAGAAGTCATTTCGAATGACTGGTCCTCAGTGTTGTGAGAACGATGACTGGTTAAAATTTTTGGTGGTTTCTTGTTCAGTCCATAGGCCTACATCATGTGGCAAACCGGTGAGCATGTGGCTCTATTAGTATAGGAGATACCTGAAAACATATCACACTTTTCATCATAGTGCTTTTACCAATGCATAAAATGCATGGAGAAGTCATTTCGAATGACTGGTCCTCAGTGTTGTGAGAACGATGACTGGTTAAAATTTTTGGTGGTTTCTTGTTCAGTCCACAGGCCTACATCATGTGGCAAACCGGTGAGCATGTGGCTCTATTAGTATAGGAGATACCTGAAAACATATCACACTTTTCATCATAGTGCTTTTACCAATGCATAAAATGCATGGAGAAGTCATTTCGAATGACTGGTCCTGTGTTGTGAGAACGATGACTGGTTAAAATTTTTGGTGGTTTCTTGTTCAGTCCATAGGCCTACAGCATGTGGCAAACCGGTGAGCATGTGGCTCTATTAGTATAGGAGATACCTGAAAATATATCACACTTTTCATCATAGTGCTTTTACCAATGCATAAAATGCATGGAGAAGTCATTTCGAATGACTGGTCCTCAGTGTTGTGAGAACGATGACTGGTTAAAATTTTTGGTGGTTTCTTGTTCAGTCCATAGGCCTACAGCATGTGGCAAACCGGTGAGCATGTGGCTCTATTAGTATAGGAGATACCTGAAAACATATCACACTTTTCATCATAGTGCTTTTACCAATGCATAAAATGCATGGAGAAGTCATTTCGAATGACTGGTCCTCAGTGTTGTGAGAACGATGACTGGTTAAAATTTTTGGTGGTTTCTTGTTCAGTCCATAGGCCTACATCATGTGGCAAACCGGTGAGCATGTGGCTCTAATTTGTATAGGAGATACCTGAAAACATATCACACTTTTCATCATAGTGCTTTTACCAATGCATAAAATGCATGGAGAAGTCATTTCGAATGACTGGTCCTCAGTGTTGTGAGAACGATGACTGGTTAAAATTTTTGGTGGTTTCTTGTTCAGTCCATAGGCCTACATCATGTGGCAAACCGGTGAGCATGTGGCTCTATTAGTATAGGAGATACCTGAAAACATATCACACTTTTCATCATAGTGCTTTTACCAATGCATAAAATGCATGGAGAAGTCATTTCGAATGACTGGTCCTCAGTGTTGTGAGAACGATGACTGGTTAAAATTTTTGGTGGTTTCTTGTTCAGTCCATAGGCCTACATCATGTGGCAAACCGGTGACCATGTGGCTCTATTAGTATAGGAGATACCTGAAAACATATCACACTTTTCAATCATAGTGCTTTTACCAATGCATAAAATGCATGGAGAAGTCATTTCGAATGACTGGTCCTCAGTGTTGTGAGAACGATGACTGGTTAAAATTTTTGGTGGTTTCTTGTTCAGTCCATAGGCCTACATCATGTGGCAAACCGGTGAGCATGTGGCTCTATTAGTATAGGAGATACCTGAAAACATATCACACTTTTCATCATAGTGCTTTTACCAATGCATAAAATGCATGGAGAAGTCATTTCGAATGACTGGTCCTCAGTGTTGTGAGAACGATGACTGGTTAAAATTTTTGGTGGTTTCTTGTTCAGTCCATAGGCCTACATCATGTGGCAAACCGGTGAGCATGTGGCTCTATTAGTATAGGAGATACCTGAAAACATATCACACTTTTCATCATAGTGCTTTTACCAATGCATAAAATGCATGGAGAAGTCATTTCGAATGACTGGTCCTCAGTGTTGTGAGAACGATGACTGGATAAAATTTTTGGTGGTTTCTTGTTCAGTCCATAGGCCTACATCATGTGGCAAACCGGTGAGCATGTGGCTCTATTAGTATAGGAGATACCTGAAAACATATCACACTTTTCATCATAGTGCTTTTACCAATGCATAAAATGCATGGAGAAGTCATTTCGAATGACTGGTCCTCAGTGTTGTGAGAACGATGACTGGTTAAAATTTTTGGTGGTTTCTTGTTCAGTCCATAGGCCTACATCATGTGGCAAACCGGTGAGCATGTGGCTCTATTAGTATAGGAGATACCTGAAAACATATCACACTTTTCATCATAGTGCTTTTACCAATGCATAAAATGCATGGAGAAGTCATTTCGAATGACTGGTCCTCAGTGTTGTGAGAATGATGACTGGTTAAAATTTTTCGTGGTTTCTTGTTCAGTCCATAGGCCTACATCATGTGGCAAACCGGTGAGCATGTGGCTCTATTAGTATAGGAGATACCTGAAAACATATCACACTTTTCATCATAGTGCTTTTACCAATGCATAAAATGCATGGAGAAGTCATTTCGAATGACTGGTCCTCAGTGTTGTGAGAACGATGACTGGTTAAAATTTTTGGTGGTTTCTTGTTCAGTCCATAGGCCTACATCATGTGGCAAACCGGTGAGCATGTGGCTCGATTAGTATAGGAGATACCTGAAAACATATCACACTTTTCATCATAGTGCTTTTACCAATGCATAAAATGCATGGAGAAGTCATTTCGAATGACTGGTCCTCAGTGTTGTGAGAACGATGACTGGTTAAAATTTTTGGTGGTTTCTTGTTCAGTCCATAGGCCTACATCATGTGGCAAACCGGTGAGCATGTGGCTCTATTAGTATAGGAGATACCTGAAAACATATCACAGTTTTCATCATAGTGCTTTTACCAATGCATAAAATGCATGGAGAAGTCATTTCGAATGACTGGTCCTCAGTGTTGTGAGAACGATGACTGGTTAAAATTTTTGGTGGTTTCTTGTTCAGTCCATAGGCCTACATCATGTGGCAAACCGGTGAGCATGTGGCTCTATTAGTATAGGAGATACCTGAAAACATATCACACTTTTCATCATAGTGCTTTTACCAATGCATAAAATGCATGGAGAAGTCATTTCGAATGACTGGTCCTCAGTGTTGTGAGAACGATGACTGGTTAAAATTTTTGGTGGTTTCTTGTTCAGTCCATAGGCCTACATCATGTGGCAAACCGGTGAGCATGTGGCTCTATTAGTATAGGAGATACCTGAAAACATATCACACTTTTCATCATAGTGCTTTTACCAATGCATAAAATGCATGGAGAAGTCATTTCGAATGACTGGTCCTCAGTGTTGTGAGAACGATGACTGGTTAAAATTTTTGGTGGTTTCTTGTTCAGTCCATAGGCCTACATCATGTGGCAAACCGGTGAGCATGTGGCTCTATTAGTATAGGAGATACCTGAAAACATATCACACTTTTCATCATAGTGCTTTTACCAATGCATAAAATGCATGGAGAAGTCATTTCGAATGACTGGTCCTCAGTGTTGTGAGAACGATGACTGGTTAAAATTTTTGGTGGTTTCTTGTTCAGTCCATAGGCCTACATCATGTGGCAAACCGGTGAGCATGTGGCTCTATTAGTATAGGAGATACCTGAAAACATATCACACTTTTCATCATAGTGCTTTTACCAATGCATAAAATGCATGGAGAAGTCATTTCGAATGACTGGTCCTCAGTGTTGTGAGAACGATGACTGGATAAAATTTTTGGTGGTTTCTTGTTCAGTCCATAGGCCTACATCATGTGGCAAACCGGTGAGCATGTGGCTCTATTAGTATAGGAGATACCTGAAAACATATCACACTTTTCATCATAGTGCTTTTACCAATGCATAAAATGCATGGAGAAGTCATTTCGAATGACTGGTCCTCAGTGTTGTGAGAATGATGACTGGTTAAAATTTTTCGTGGTTTCTTGTTCAGTCCATAGGCCTACATCATGTGGCAAACCGGTGAGCATGTGGCTCGATTAGTATAGGAGATACCTGAAAACATATCACACTTTTCATCATAGTGCTTTTACCAATGCATAAAATGCATGGAGAAGTCATTTCGAATGACTGGTCCTCAGTGTTGTGAGAACGATGACTGGTTAAAATTTTTGGTGGTTTCTTGTTCAGTCCATAGGCCTACATCATGTGGCAAACCGGTGAGCATGTGGCTCGATTAGTATAGGAGATACCTGAAAACATATCACACTTTTCATCATAGTGCTTTTACCAATGCATAAAATGCATGGAGAAGTCATTTCGAATGACTGGTCCTCAGTGTTGTGAGAACGATGACTGGTTAAAATTTTTGGTGGTTTCTTGTTCAGTCCATAGGCCTACATCATGTGGCAAACCGGTGAGCATGTGGCTCTATTAGTATAGGAGATACCTGAAAACATATCACACTTTTCATCATAGTGCTTTTACCAATGCATAAAATGCATGGAGAAGTCATTTCGAATGACTGGTCCTCAGTGTTGTGAGAACGATGACTGGTTAAAATTTTTGGTGGTTTCTTGTTCAGTCCATAGGCCTACATCATGTGGCAAACCGGTGAGCATGTGGCTCTATTAGTATAGGAGATACCTGAAAACATATCACACTTTTCATCATAGTGCTTTTACCAATGCATAAAATGCATGGAGAAGTCATTTCGAATGACTGGTCCTCAGTGTTGTGAGAACGATGACTGGTTAAAATTTTTGGTGGTTTCTTGTTCAGTCCATAGGCCTACATCATGTGGCAAACCGGTGAGCATGTGGCTCTATTAGTATAGGAGATACCTGAAAACATATCACACTTTTCATCATAGTGCTTTTACCAATGCATAAAATGCATGGAGAAGTCATTTCGAATGACTGGTCCTCAGTGTTGTGAGAACGATGACTGGTTAAAATTTTTGGTGGTTTCTTGTTCAGTCCATAGGCCTACATCATGTGGCAAACCGGTGAGCATGTGGCTCTATTAGTATAGGAGATACCTGAAAACATATCACACTTTTCAATCATAGTGCTTTTACCAATGCATAAAATGCATGGAGAAGTCATTTCGAATGACTGGTCCTCAGTGTTGTGAGAACGATGACTGGTTAAAATTTTTGGTGGTTTCTTGTTCAGTCCATAGGCCTACATCATGTGGCAAACCGGTGAGCATGTGGCTCTATTAGTATAGGAGATACCTGAAAACATATCACACTTTTCATCATAGTGCTTTTACCAATGCATAAAATGCATGGAGAAGTCATTTCGAATGACTGGTCCTCAGTGTTGTGAGAACGATGACTGGTTAAAATTTTTGGTGGTTTCTTGTTCAGTCCATAGGCCTACATCATGTGGCAAACCGGTGAGCATGTGGCTCTATTAGTATAGGAGATACCTGAAAACATATCACACTTTTCATCATAGTGCTTTTACCAATGCATAAAATGCATGGAGAAGTCATTTCGAATGACTGGTCCTCAGTGTTGTGAGAACGATGACTGGATAAAATTTTTGGTGGTTTCTTGTTCAGTCCATAGGCCTACATCATGTGGCAAACCGGTGAGCATGTGGCTCTATTAGTATAGGAGATACCTGAAAACATATCACACTTTTCATCATAGTGCTTTTACCAATCCATAAAATGCATGGAGAAGTCATTTCGAATGACTGGTCCTCAGTGTTGTGAGAACGATGACTGGTTAAAATTTTTGGTGGTTTCTTGTTCAGTCCACAGGCCTACATCATGTGGCAAACCGGTGAGCATGTGGCTCTATTAGTATAGGAGATACCTGAAAACATATCACACTTTTCATCATAGTGCTTTTACCAATGCATAAAATGCATGGAGAAGTCATTTCGAATGACTGGTCCTCAGTGTTGTGAGAACGATGACTGGTTAAAATTTTTGGTGGTTTCTTGTTCAGTCCATAGGCCTACATCATGTGGCAAACCGGTGAGCATGTGGCTCTATTAGTATAGGAGATACCTGAAAACATATCACACTTTTCATCATAGTGCTTTTACCAATGCATAAAATGCATGGAGAAGTCATTTCGAATGACTGGTCCTCAGTGTTGTGAGAACGATGACTGGTTAAAATTTTTGGTGGTTTCTTGTTCAGTCCATAGGCCTACATCATGTGGCAAACCGGTGAGCATGTGGCTCTATTAGTATAGGAGATACCTGAAAACATATCACACTTTTCATCATAGTGCTTTTACCAAATGCATAAAATGCATGGAGAAGTCATTTCGAATGACTGGTCCTCAGTGTTGTGAGAACGATGACTGGTTAAAATTTTTGGTGGTTTCTTGTTCAGTCCCATAGGCCTACATCATGTGGCAAACCGGTGAGCATGTGGCTCTATTAGTATAGGAGATACCTGAAAACATATCACACTTTTCATCATAGTGCTTTTACCAATGCATAAAATGCATGGAGAAGTCATTTCGAATGACTGGTCCTCAGTGTTGTGAGAACGATGACTGGTTAAAATTTTGGTGGTTTCTTGTTCAGTCCATAGGCCTACATCATGTGGCAAACCGGTGAGCATGTGGCTCTATTAGTATAGGAGATACCTGAAAACATATCACACTTTTCATCATAGTGCTTTTACCAATGCATAAAATGCATGGAGAAGTCATTTCGAATGACTGGTCCTCAGTGTTGTGAGAACGATGACTGGTTAAAATTTTTGGTGGTTTCTTGTTCAGTCCATAGGCCTACATCATGTGGCAAACCGGTGAGCATGTGGCTCTATTAGTATAGGAGATACCTGAAAACATATCACACTTTTCATCATAGTGCTTTTACCAATGCATAAAATGCATGGAGAAGTCATTTCGAATGACTGGTCCTCAGTGTTGTGAGAACGATGACTGGATAAAATTTTTGGTGGTTTCTTGTTCAGTCCATAGGCCTACATCATGTGGCAAACCGGTGAGCATGTGGCTCTATTAGTATAGGAGATACCTGAAAACATATCACACTTTTCATCATAGTGCTTTTACCAATGCATAAAATGCATGGAGAAGTCATTTCGAATGACTGGTCCTCAGTGTTGTGAGAATGATGACTGGTTAAAATTTTTCGTGGTTTCTTGTTCAGTCCATAGGCCTACATCATGTGGCAAACCGGTGAGCATGTGGCTCGATTAGTATAGGAGATACCTGAAAACATATCACACTTTTCATCATAGTGCTTTTACCAATGCATAAAATGCATGGAGAAGTCATTTCGAATGACTGGTCCTCAGTGTTGTGAGAACGATGACTGGTTAAAATTTTTGGTGGTTTCTTGTTCAGTCCATAGGCCTACATCATGTGGCAAACCGGTGAGCATGTGGCTCGATTAGTATAGGAGATACCTGAAAACATATCACACTTTTCATCATAGTGCTTTTACCAATGCATAAAATGCATGGAGAAGTCATTTCGAATGACTGGTCCTCAGTGTTGTGAGAACGATGACTGGTTAAAATTTTTGGTGGTTTCTTGTTCAGTCCATAGGCCTACATCATGTGGCAAACCGGTGAGCATGTGGCTCTATTAGTATAGGAGATACCTGAAAACATATCACACTTTTCATCATAGTGCTTTTACCAATGCATAAAATGCATGGAGAAGTCATTTCGAATGACTGGTCCTCAGTGTTGTGAGAACGATGACTGGTTAAAATTTTTGGTGGTTTCTTGTTCAGTCCATAGGCCTACATCATGTGGCAAACCGGTGAGCATGTGGCTCTATTAGTATAGGAGATACCTGAAAACATATCACACTTTTCATCATAGTGCTTTTACCAATGCATAAAATGCATGGAGAAGTCATTTCGAATGACTGGTCCTCAGTGTTGTGAGAACGATGACTGGTTAAAATTTTTGGTGGTTTCTTGTTCAGTCCATAGGCCTACATCATGTGGCAAACCGGTGAGCATGTGGCTCTATTAGTATAGGAGATACCTGAAAACATATCACACTTTTCATCATAGTGCTTTTACCAATGCATAAAATGCATGGAGAAGTCATTTCGAATGACTGGTCCTCAGTGTTGTGAGAACGATGACTGGTTAAAATTTTTGGTGGTTTCTTGTTCAGTCCATAGGCCTACATCATGTGGCAAACCGGTGAGCATGTGGCTCTATTAGTATAGGAGATACCTGAAAACATATCACACTTTTCAATCATAGTGCTTTTACCAATGCATAAAATGCATGGAGAAGTCATTTCGAATGACTGGTCCTCAGTGTTGTGAGAACGATGACTGGTTAAAATTTTTGGTGGTTTCTTGTTCAGTCCATAGGCCTACATCATGTGGCAAACCGGTGAGCATGTGGCTCTATTAGTATAGGAGATACCTGAAAACATATCACACTTTTCATCATAGTGCTTTTACCAATGCATAAAATGCATGGAGAAGTCATTTCGAATGACTGGTCCTCAGTGTTGTGAGAACGATGACTGGTTAAAATTTTTGGTGGTTTCTTGTTCAGTCCATAGGCCTACATCATGTGGCAAACCGGTGAGCATGTGGCTCTATTAGTATAGGAGATACCTGAAAACATATCACACTTTTCATCATAGTGCTTTTACCAATGCATAAAATGCATGGAGAAGTCATTTCGAATGACTGGTCCTCAGTGTTGTGAGAACGATGACTGGATAAAATTTTTGGTGGTTTCTTGTTCAGTCCATAGGCCTACATCATGTGGCAAACCGGTGAGCATGTGGCTCTATTAGTATAGGAGATACCTGAAAACATATCACACTTTTCATCATAGTGCTTTTACCAATCCATAAAATGCATGGAGAAGTCATTTCGAATGACTGGTCCTCAGTGTTGTGAGAACGATGACTGGTTAAAATTTTTGGTGGTTTCTTGTTCAGTCCACAGGCCTACATCATGTGGCAAACCGGTGAGCATGTGGCTCTATTAGTATAGGAGATACCTGAAAACATATCACACTTTTCATCATAGTGCTTTTACCAATGCATAAAATGCATGGAGAAGTCATTTCGAATGACTGGTCCTCAGTGTTGTGAGAACGATGACTGGTTAAAATTTTTGGTGGTTTCTTGTTCAGTCCATAGGCCTACATCATGTGGCAAACCGGTGAGCATGTGGCTCTATTAGTATAGGAGATACCTGAAAACATATCACACTTTTCATCATAGTGCTTTTACCAATGCATAAAATGCATGGAGAAGTCATTTCGAATGACTGGTCCTCAGTGTTGTGAGAACGATGACTGGTTAAAATTTTTGGTGGTTTCTTGTTCAGTCCATAGGCCTACATCATGTGGCAAACCGGTGAGCATGTGGCTCTATTAGTATAGGAGATACCTGAAAACATATCACACTTTTCATCATAGTGCTTTTACCAATGCATAAAATGCATGGAGAAGTCATTTCGAATGACTGGTCCTCAGTGTTGTGAGAACGATGACTGGATAAAATTTTTGGTGGTTTCTTGTTCAGTCCATAGGCCTACATCATGTGGCAAACCGGTGAGCATGTGGCTCTATTAGTATAGGAGATACCTGAAAACATATCACACTTTTCATCATAGTGCTTTTACCAATGCATAAAATGCATGGAGAAGTCATTTCGAATGACTGGTCCTCAGTGTTGTGAGAACGATGACTGGTTAAAATTTTTGGTGGTTTCTTGTTCAGTCCATAGGCCTACATCATGTGGCAAACCGGTGAGCATGTGGCTCTATTAGTATAGGAGATACCTGAAAACATATCACACTTTTCATCATAGTGCTTTTACCAATGCATAAAATGCATGGAGAAGTCATTTCGAATGACTGGTCCTCAGTGTTGTGAGAACGATGACTGGTTAAAATTTTTGGTGGTTTCTTGTTCAGTCCATAGGCCTACATCATGTGGCAAACCGGTGAGCATGTGGCTCTATTAGTATAGGAGATACCTGAAAACATATCACACTTTTCATCATAGTGCTTTTACCAATGCATAAAATGCATGGAGAAGTCATTTCGAATGACTGGTCCTCAGTGTTGTGAGAACGATGACTGGTTAAAATTTTTGGTGGTTTCTTGTTCAGTCCACAGGCCTACATCATGTGGCAAACCGGTGAGCATGTGGCTCTATTAGTATAGGAGATACCTGAAAACATATCACACTTTTCATCATAGTGCTTTTACCAATGCATAAAATGCATGGAGAAGTCATTTCGAATGACTGGTCCTGTGTTGTGAGAACGATGACTGGTTAAAATTTTTGGTGGTTTCTTGTTCAGTCCATAGGCCTACAGCATGTGGCAAACCGGTGAGCATGTGGCTCTATTAGTATAGGAGATACCTGAAAATATATCACACTTTTCATCATAGTGCTTTTACCAATGCATAAAATGCATGGAGAAGTCATTTCGAATGACTGGTCCTCAGTGTTGTGAGAACGATGACTGGTTAAAATTTTTGGTGGTTTCTTGTTCAGTCCATAGGCCTACAGCATGTGGCAAACCGGTGAGCATGTGGCTCTATTAGTATAGGAGATACCTGAAAACATATCACACTTTTCATCATAGTGCTTTTACCAATGCATAAAATGCATGGAGAAGTCATTTCGAATGACTGGTCCTCAGTGTTGTGAGAACGATGACTGGTTAAAATTTTTGGTGGTTTCTTGTTCAGTCCATAGGCCTACATCATGTGGCAAACCGGTGAGCATGTGGCTCTAATTTGTATAGGAGATACCTGAAAACATATCACACTTTTCATCATAGTGCTTTTACCAATGCATAAAATGCATGGAGAAGTCATTTCGAATGACTGGTCCTCAGTGTTGTGAGAACGATGACTGGTTAAAATTTTTGGTGGTTTCTTGTTCAGTCCATAGGCCTACATCATGTGGCAAACCGGTGAGCATGTGGCTCTATTAGTATAGGAGATACCTGAAAACATATCACACTTTTCATCATAGTGCTTTTACCAATGCATAAAATGCATGGAGAAGTCATTTCGAATGACTGGTCCTCAGTGTTGTGAGAACGATGACTGGTTAAAATTTTTGGTGGTTTCTTGTTCAGTCCATAGGCCTACATCATGTGGCAAACCGGTGACCATGTGGCTCTATTAGTATAGGAGATACCTGAAAACATATCACACTTTTCAATCATAGTGCTTTTACCAATGCATAAAATGCATGGAGAAGTCATTTCGAATGACTGGTCCTCAGTGTTGTGAGAACGATGACTGGTTAAAATTTTTGGTGGTTTCTTGTTCAGTCCATAGGCCTACATCATGTGGCAAACCGGTGAGCATGTGGCTCTATTAGTATAGGAGATACCTGAAAACATATCACACTTTTCATCATAGTGCTTTTACCAATGCATAAAATGCATGGAGAAGTCATTTCGAATGACTGGTCCTCAGTGTTGTGAGAACGATGACTGGATAAAATTTTTGGTGGTTTCTTGTTCAGTCCATAGGCCTACATCATGTGGCAAACCGGTGAGCATGTGGCTCTATTAGTATAGGAGATACCTGAAAACATATCACACTTTTCATCATAGTGCTTTTACCAATGCATAAAATGCATGGAGAAGTCATTTCGAATGACTGGTCCTCAGTGTTGTGAGAACGATGACTGGTTAAAATTTTTGGTGGTTTCTTGTTCAGTCCATAGGCCTACATCATGTGGCAAACCGGTGAGCATGTGGCTCTATTAGTATAGGAGATACCTGAAAACATATCACACTTTTCATCATAGTGCTTTTACCAATGCATAAAATGCATGGAGAAGTCATTTCGAATGACTGGTCCTCAGTGTTGTGAGAACGATGACTGGTTAAAATTTTTGGTGGTTTCTTGTTCAGTCCATAGGCCTACATCATGTGGCAAACCGGTGAGCATGTGGCTCTATTAGTATAGGAGATACCTGAAAACATATCACACTTTTCATCATAGTGCTTTTACCAATGCATAAAATGCATGGAGAAGTCATTTCGAATGACTGGTCCTCAGTGTTGTGAGAACGATGACTGGTTAAAATTTTTGGTGGTTTCTTGTTCAGTCCACAGGCCTACATCATGTGGCAAACCGGTGAGCATGTGGCTCTATTAGTATAGGAGATACCTGAAAACATATCACACTTTTCATCATAGTGCTTTTACCAATGCATAAAATGCATGGAGAAGTCATTTCGAATGACTGGTCCTCAGTGTTGTGAGAACGATGACTGGTTAAAATTTTTGGTGGTTTCTTGTTCAGTCCATAGGCCTACAGCATGTGGCAAACCGGTGAGCATGTGGCTCTATTAGTATAGGAGATACCTGAAAATATATCACACTTTTCATCATAGTGCTTTTACCAATGCATAAAATGCATGGAGAAGTCATGTCGAATGACTGGTCCTCAGTGTTGTGAGAACGATGACTGGTTAAAATTTTTGGTGGTTTCTTGTTCAGTCCATAGGCCTACAGCATGTGGCAAACCGGTGAGCATGTGGCTCTATTAGTATAGGAGATACCTGAAAACATCACACTTTTCATCATAGTGCTTTTACCAATGCATAAAATGCATGGAGAAGTCATTTCGAATGACTGGTCCTCAGTGTTGTGAGAACGATGACTGGTTAAAATTTTGGGTGGTTTCTTGTTCAGTCCATAGGCCTACATCATGTGGCAAACCGGTGAGCATGTGGCTCTATTAGTATAGGAGATACCTGAAAACATATCACACTTTTCATCATAGTGCTTTTACCAATGCATAAAATGCATGGAGAAGTCATTTCGAATGACTGGTCCTCAGTGTTGTGAGAACGATGACTGGTTAAAATTTTTGGTGGTTTCTTGTTCAGTCCATAGGCCTACATCATGTGGCAAACCGGTGAGCATGTGGCTCGATTAGTATAGGAGATACCTGAAAACATATCACACTTTTCATCATAGTGCTTTTACCAATGCATAAAATGCATGGAGAAGTCATTTCGAATGACTGGTCCTCAGTGTTGTGAGAACGATGACTGGTTAAAATTTTTGGTGGTTTCTTGTTCAGTCCATAGGCCTACATCATGTGGCAAACCGGTGAGCATGTGGCTCTATTAGTATAGGAGATACCTGAAAACATATCACACTTTTCATCATAGTGCTTTTACCAATGCATAAAATGCATGGAGAAGTCATTTCGAATGACTGGTCCTCAGTGTTGTGAGAACGATGACTGGTTAAAATTTTTGGTGGTTTCTTGTTCAGTCCATAGGCCTACATCATGTGGCAAACCGGTGAGTATGTGGCTCTATTAGTATAGGAGATACCTGAAAACATATCACACTTTTCATCATAGTGCTTTTACCAATGCATAAAATGCATGGAGAAGTCATTTCGAATGACTGGTCCTCAGTGTTGTGAGAACGATGACTGGTTAAAATTTTTGGTGGTTTCTTGTTCAGTCCATAGGCCTACATCATGTGGCAAACCGGTGAGCATGTGGCTCTATTAGTATAGGAGATACCTGAAAACATATCACACTTTTCATCATAGTGCTTTTACCAATGCATAAAATGCATGGAGAAGTCATTTCGAATGACTGGTCCTCAGTGTTGTGAGAACGATGACTGGATAAAATTTTTGGTGGTTTCTTGTTCAGTCCATAGGCCTACATCATGTGGCAAACCGGTGAGCATGTGGCTCTATTAGTATAGGAGATACCTGAAAACATATCACACTTTTCATCATAGTGCTTTTACCAATGCATAAAATGCATGGAGAAGTCATTTCGAATGACTGGTCCTCAGTGTTGTGAGAATGATGACTGGTTAAAATTTTTCGTGGTTTCTTGTTCAGTCCATAGGCCTACATCATGTGGCAAACCGGTGAGCATGTGGCTCTATTAGTATAGGAGATACCTGAAAACATATCACACTTTTCATCATAGTGCTTTTACCAATGCATAAAATGCATGGAGAAGTCATTTCGAATGACTGGTCCTCAGTGTTGTGAGAACGATGACTGGTTAAAATTTTTGGTGGTTTCTTGTTCAGTCCATAGGCCTACATCATGTGGCAAACCGGTGAGCATGTGGCTCGATTAGTATAGGAGATACCTGAAAACATATCACACTTTTCATCATAGTGCTTTTACCAATGCATAAAATGCATGGAGAAGTCATTTCGAATGACTGGTCCTCAGTAGGGTTGAGCGAAACGGGTCGAACATTTTCAAAAGTCGCCGACTTTTGGCTAAGTCGGGGTTTCATGAAACCCGATCCGACCCCTGTGCGGGGTCGGCCATGCGGTACGCGACTTTCGCGCCAAAGTCGCGTTTCAATGACGCGAAAAGCGCCATTTCTCAGCCAATGAAGGTAAACGCAGAGTGTGGGCAGCGTGATGACATAGGTCCTGGTCCCCACCATCTTAGAGAAGGGCATTGCAGTGATTGGCTTGCTGTCTGCGACGTCACAGGGGCTATAAAGAGGCGTTCCCGCCGACCGCCATCTTACTGCTGCTGATCTGAGCTTAGGGAGAGGTTGCTGCCGCTTTGTCAGAAGCAGGGATAGCGTTAGGCAGGGTCCATTAACCACAAAACCGCTTGTGCTGCAGCGATTTGCACTGTCCAACACCACCCTCGGTGTGCAGGGACAGTGGAATTTTTTTTTTTTTTTTTTTTCCCCTCAGCGCTGTAGCTCATTGGGCTGCCCTAGAAGGCTCCCTGATAGCTGCATTGCTGTGTGTACGCCGCTGTGCAAACCAACTGCTTTTTTCAAAGCACAAATCCTCTTGTTCCTTCCTTTCTGCACAGCTATCTTTTTTGTTTGTCCACACTTTTTATTTCATTTGTGCATCAGTCCACTCCTTATTGCTGCCTGCCATACCTGGCTGAGATTACTGCAGGCAGGGAGATAGTAGCTGCCTGCCATACCTGGCTGAGATTACTGCAGGCAGGGAGATAGTAATTGTAGGACATTCCCTGTTTTTTTTTTTTTTTTTTTTTTGGTGGGAGATTAAGATTGGCAATTTGGCATTTCTGCTAGAGTGCCATCCCTGTGTGTGCCATCTCTCTCACATAGTGGGCCATAGAAAGCCTTTTCATTTTTCTGTATTTTTTTTTGTGGGGTGTATAAATTCTCCCTGATAAAAATACAGTGGGAGATTAATATTGGCCTTTGGGCTTGTGTGCCAGTCCTGAGTGTGCCATCTCTCTCACAAATAGTGGGCCATAGAAAGCCTATTTTATTTTTTTTTTGGGTTTCAGAAATTCTCCCTGGAAAAAAAAAGGGAGATTAATATTGCCCTTTGGGCTTGTGTGCCAGTACTAAGCGTTCCATCTCTCTCTCTCTCTCAGTCAGTGGGCCATAGAACGCATATTTTTGGTTTTATTTGTTTTCTAAATTCTCCCTGAAAAAATCATTTTATTTTATTTGGTTTCTAAATTCTTCCTGATAAAATCATATTTTTTTTATTATTTTTATTTCTAAAGTCTCCCTGAAAAAAAAAAAAAAAAAAAACAACCAAAAAAACAGTGGGAGATTAATATTGGCCTTTCTGCTTGTGTGCCAGTCTTGACTCCTGGGTGTGCCATCTCTCTCTCTCTCTCTCTCTCTCTCTCTCTCTCTCTCTCTCTCTCCAATTGTGGTCCATAGAAAGCCTATATTTTTTTTCCTTGATTTGGGTTCTAAAATCTACCAGAGAAAATAACTACATCAATCATTGGTAGAAAAATATTGGCCTCTGGGTTTGTGTGCCACTCCTGACTCCTGTGTGCGTCATCTCTCAGTCAGTGGGCCATAGAACGCCTATTTTTGGTTTTATTTGTTTTCTAAATTCTCCCTGAAAAAATTATTTTATTTTATTTGGTTTCTAAATTCTTCCTGATAAAATCATATTTTTTTTATTATTTTTTTTTCTAAAGTCTCCCTGAAAAAAAAAAAAAAAAACAGTGGGAGATTAATATTGGCCTTTCTGCTTGTGTGCCAGTCTTGACTCCTGGGTGCGTCATCTCTCAGTCAGTGGGCCATAGAACGCCTATTTTTGGTTTTATTTGTTTTATAAATTCTCCCTGAAAAAATCATTTTATTTTATTTGGTTTCTAAATTCTTCCTGATAAAATCATATTTTTTTTATTATTTTTTTTTCTAAAGTCTCCCTGAAAAAAAAAAAAAAAAAACAACCAAAAAAAACAGTGGGAGATTAATATTGGCCTTTCTGCTTGTGTGCCAGTCTTGACTCCTGGGTGCGTCATCTCTCAGTCAGTGGGCCATAGAACGCCTATTTTTGGTTTTATTTGTTTTCTAAATTCTCCCTGAAAAAATCATTTTATTTTATTTGGTTTCTAAATTCTTCCTGATAAAATCATATTTTTTTTATTATTTTTTTTTCTAAAGTCTCCCTGAAAAAAAAAAAAAAAAAAACAACCAAAAAAAACAGTGGGAGATTAATATTGGCCTTTCTGCTTGTGTGCCAGTCTTGACTCCTGGGTGCGTCATCTCTCAGTCAGTGGGCCATAGAACGCCTATTTTTGGTTTTATTTGTTTTCTAAATTCTCCCTGAAAAAATCATTTTATTTTATTTGGTTTCTAAATTCTTCCTGATAAAATCATATTTTTTTTATTATTTTTTTTTCTAAAGTCTCCCTGAAAAAAAAAAAAAAAAAAACAACCAAAAAAAACAGTGGGAGATTAATATTGGCCTTTCTGCTTGTGTGCCAGTCTTGACTCCTGGGTGTGCCATCTCTCTCTCTCTCTCTCTCCAATTGTGGTCCATAGAAAGCCTACATTTTTTTTCCTTGATTTGGGTTCCAAAATCTACCAGAGAAAATAACTCCATCAATCATTGGTAGAAAAATATTGGCCTCTGGGCTTGTGTGCCACTCCTGATTCCTGTGTGCGTCATCTCTCACTCAGTGGCCCATAGAAAGCATATAGTTTGTTACATTTGTTTTCTAAATTCTCCCTGCAAAAATCTATTTTTTTTTTTTTGGGGGGTTTCTAAAGTGTTCCTGAAAAAAATAAAAATAAAAAAAAAATAATAGTGTGACATTAATATTAACATTTGTGCTTCAGTGACAGTCCTGCGTGTGGGGCATCTCTCTAATTTGCAGCCACCAAAAAAAGAGTGTGTAACATTGGGCCTGATTTTCGCTGTGGTCTCACCAACCTGTAAAGGGGTAGCTAAATCATACAGAAGTTATAGCTCACCGTGTAAGTTGTGTGACTGCAACAAATAACGTTAGTTTGGTTACGTTTTTAAAACAATGAGGAAGTCTAGTGGAAGAGGTCGTGGCCGGGGGCGTTCATTGTCAGCTGGTAATGAGGGTAGTGGTAGTGGTGGAGCATCAGGTGGTCGTGGGGGAAAAAATATTGCACCTAAGTCTGGAGCTGTGGAGCCAGGTTCGTCGTCCGGCTACACAAGGCCTCGAACGCTCCCTTTTCTGGGATTAGGAAAACCGCTTTTAAAGCCGGAGCAGCAAGAGCAAGTTTTGGCTTATCTTGCTGACTCAGCCTCTAGCTCTTTTGCCTCATCTCGTGAAACTGGTAAAAGTAAAAGCAGCGCGTCGTTAGTGGATGTTCACGGTCAGGGACAAGTCACTTCCTTGTCCTCTTCAGCAAAAACAACAACAGAGAAGAATGCAGCAGGCGACACAACGGGTTACTCCATGGAGCTCTTTACACATACCGTCCCTGGCTTAGAAAGTGAAGCAGTTAACAGTCCATGCCCATTACAAATTGAATCTGACATGGAGTGCACTGACGCACAGCCACAGCCAGACTACTATGCTGGTCCTTTGACTCAGACCACAACATTGCCCTCGCAGGGTGCTGATCAAGAATCAGACCCTGATGAGACTATGTTGCCCCATCACGAACGCTATACCACCGAACGACACGGTGACACAGACGAAGTTGCGCAGGAGGTACAAGAAGAGTTATTAGATGACCCAGTTCTTGACCCCGATTGGCAGCCATTGGGGGAACAGGGTGCAGGCGGCAGCAGTTCTGAAGCAGAGGAGGAGGAGGGGCCGCAGCAGGCATCAACATCGCCACAGGTTCCATCTGCCGGGCCCGTATCTTGCCCAAAACGCGTGGCAAAGCCAAAACCTGGTGGAGGACAGCGTGGCCATCCGGTTAAAGCTCAGTCTGCAATGCCTGAAAAGGTATCCGATGCTAGAAAGAGTGCAGTCTGGCATTTTTTTAAACAACATCCAATTGATCAGCGCAAAGTCATCTGTCAAAAATGTTCTACTTCCTTAAGCAGAGGTCAGAATCTGAAAAGTCTCAATACTAGTTGCATGCATAGACATTTAACCACCATGCATTTGAAAGCTTGGACTAACTACCAAACGTCCCTTAAGGTTGTTGCACCCTCGGCCAATGAAGCTAGTCATCAACGCAACATCCCTTCCGGCAGTGTAGGACCACCATTTAGCGCACCACCTGCTGTATCTGTGCAGGTATCTTTGCCAGGCCAAAGCAGTCAGGGTCAGGGAATCACCAGTTTCGTAGTAGGAAACACTGCATCTAGGGCACCGGCGGCAACAATACCATCTCCCACCGTCTCTCAGTCTGCCATGTCCACCGGCACCCCCGCTAGTTCCACGATCTCCAGCTCTCCAGTCCAGCTCACCCTACATGAGACTATGGTTAGAAAAAGGAAATACTTAGCCTCGCATCCGCGTACACAGGGTTTGAACGCCCACATAGCTAGACTAATCTCGTTAGAGATGATGCCCTACCGGTTAGTTGAAAGCGAAGCTTTCAAAGACCTGATGGACTACGCTGTACCACGCTACGAGCTACCCAGTCGACACTTTTTTTCCAGAAAAGCCATCCCAGCCCTCCACCAGCATGTTAAAGAGCGCATCGTCCATGCACTCAGGCAATCTGTGAGCACAAAGGTGCACCTGACAACAGATGCATGGACCAGTAGGCATGGCCAGGGACGTTACGTGTCCATCACGGCACACTGGGTAAATGTGGTGGATTCAGGGTCCACAGGGGACAGCAAGTTTGGGACAGTTCTGCCTAGCCCACGGTCTAGTAAACAGTTGTCTGTAGCCGTTCGCACCCCCTCCTCCTCCTCCTCCTCGTCCTCCTGCAGAAGCAAGAGCTCGTCCACAGACCGCAGTCGCACAAACACTCCATCCGCACCTGCCACTGTTGCACACCAGGTCTCCCATTATGGGGCAGCTACTGGCATACGTCAGCAGGCTGTATTGGCTATGAAGTGTTTGGGCGACAATAGACACACCGCGGAAGTTCTGTCCGAGTTCTTGCAGCAAGAAACGCAGTCGTGGCTGGGCACTGTAGATCTTGAGGCAGGCAAGGTAGTGAGTGATAACGGAAGGAATTTCATGGCTGCCATCTCCCTTTCCCAACTGAAACACATTCCTTGCCTGGCTCACACCTTAAACCTGGTGGTGCAGTGCTTCCTGAAAAGTTATCCGGGGTTATCCGACCTGCTCCTCAAAGTGCGTGGACTTTGCGCACATATCCGCCGTTCGCCTGTACACTCCAGCCGTATGCAGACCTATCAGCGTTCTTTGAACCTTCCCCAGCATCGCCTAATCATAGACGTTGCAACAAGGTGGAACTCAACACTGCACATGCTTCAGAGACTGTGCGAACAGAGGCGGGCTGTTATGTTTTTGTGGGAGGATACACATACACGGGCAGGCAGTAGGATGGCAGACATGGAGTTGTCAGGTGTGCAGTGGTCGAAGATTCAAGACATGTGTCAAGTCCTTCAGTGTTTTGAGGAATGCACACGGCTGGTTAGTGCAGACAACGCCATAATAAGCATGAGCATCCCCCTAATGCGTCTGCTGATGCAAAGTTTGACGCACATAAAGGATCAGGCGTCTGCACCAGAGGAAGAGGAAAGCCTTGATGACAGTCAGCGATTGTCTGGTCAGGGCAGTGTACATGACGAGGTACCGGGCGAAGAGGAGGTGGAGGATGAGGAGGATGATGGGGATGAGTATATTTTTAATGAGGAAGCTTTCCCGGGGGCACGGGAAATTGGTGGCGTGGCAAGGCCGGGTTCTGGTTTTTTGAGGGACACAAGTGACGTAGATTTGCCTGCAACTGCCCCTCAACCAAGCACAACCGCAGATTTGACAACGGGAACTTTGGCCCACATGGCGGATTATGCCTTGCGTATCCTCAAAAGGGACACACGCATTACAAAAATGATGAACGATGACGATTACTGGTTGGCCTGCCTCCTTGATCCTCGCTATAAAGGCAAATTGCAAAATATTATGCCACATGAGAACTTGGAACTAATATTAGCAACAAAACAATCAACTCTTGTTGACCGTTTGCTTCTGGCATTCCCTGCACACAGCGCCCGTGATCGTTCTCACACGAGCTCCAGGGGCCAGCAGACCAGAGGTGTTAGAGGGGCAGAAATCAGAAGTGGCGTTGGACAGAGGGGTTTTCTGACCAGGTTGTGGAGTGATTTTTCTATGACCGCAGACAGGACAGGTACTGCAGCATCAATTCAAAGTGACAGGAGACAACATTTGTCCAGTATGGTTACAAACTATTTTTCATCCCTTATCGACGTTCTCCCTCAACCGTCATTCCCATTTGATTACTGGGCATCCAAATTAGACACCTGGCCAGAATTGGCAGAATATGCATTGCAGGAGCTTGCTTGCCCGGCAGCTAGTGTCCTATCAGAAAGAGTATTCAGTGCTGCAGGTTCAATACTAACAGAAAAAAGGACTCGTCTGGCTACCCAAAATGTAGATGATCTAACCTTCATTAAAATGAACCACAACTGGATTTCAAAATCTTTTGCCCCACCCTGCCCGGCTGACACCTAGCTTTCCTATGAAAAGGTCTTGCCTGTGGACTATTCTGAATGACTTTTCCAATCTCGTAATTTTCTTCACCTGATTGTCCAGCATACGACATGTTTCCACCTCACGAAATGGCCAAACTCCCCACACGGGGCCGTGCTATCGCCACTTTGCGCTTGGACCCTTGAGAGTGCTGTTTGTCTGAAGAGGTGGGTGTGGCCGCTTTTGGTCGACGGCACTGCCACTGGGTCCCTCATAGTACAATAAAGTGTCTCTGGCGGTGGTGGTGCGCACCCAACGTCAGACACACCGTTGTAATATGAGGGGCCCTGTGCCTGTACCGCCGGCCACAAGACAGTTCCCCCCCCCAGCTCAAACAGTGCTCTACCACTAGCAAAATTATCTCTCACAGCTTCACCAATGTGTAGTCTAGCCGCTGACATCCTTCAATGCCTGGCACTGACAATACCATTGTTTTGACATTTTTGTTATGTTAGGCCTTCGAAGCCTGTCTGCGGTCCCTTCTTTCTACAACTACTACACTGACCAGGCCACTGCTGGCCGTGTTACCCTGGAACCAATTTAAAAGTGCCTACAGTCAGCCCAATTTTGTTATGTTAGGCCTTCGAAGACTGTCTGCCGTCACTCCTTCCACTAGACTTCCACTGACCATACACTGCTGCCCATGTACCCCTGGAACCAATTTAAAGTGCCTACAGCCAGCCCAATTTTGTTATGTTAGGCCTTCGAAGCCTGTCTGCGGTCACTCCTTCCACTAGACTTCCACTGACCAGACCACTGCTGCCCGTGTACCCCTGGAACCAATTTAAAAGTGCCTACAGCCATGTGTTATTATTTTAGGCCTTCGATGCCTGTCTGCGGTCACTCCTTCCACTAGGCCTCCACTGACCACACCACTGCTGCCCGTGTACCCCTGGAACCAATTTAAAATTGCCTACAGCCAGCCCAATTTTTTTATTTTAGGCCTTCGATGCCTGTCTGCGGTCCATTCTTTCAACTACTACTACACTGACCAGGTCACTGCTGCCCGTGTACCCCTGGAACCAATTTAAAATTGCCTACAGCCAGCCCAATTTTTTTATTTTAGGCCTTCGATGCCTGTCTGCGGTCCATTCTTTCAACTACTACTACACTGACCAGGTCACTGCTGCCCGTGTACCCCTGGAACCAATTTAAAATTGCCTACAGCCAGCCCAATTTTTTTATTTTAGGCCTTCGATGCCTGTCTGCGGTCCATTCTTTCAACTACTACTACACTGACCAGGTCACTGCTGCCCGTGTACCCCTGGAACCAATTTAAAATTGCCTACAGCCAGCCCAATTTTTTTATTTTAGGCCTTCGATGCCTGTCTGCGGTCCATTCTTTCAACTACTACTACACTGACCAGGTCACTGCTGCCCGTGTACCCCTGGAACCAATTTAAAATTGCCTACAGCCATGTGTTATTATTTTAGGCCTTCGATGCCTGTCTGCGGTCACTCCTTCCACTAGGCCTCCACTGACCACACCACTGCTGTCCGTGTACCCCTGGAACCAATTTAAAATTGCCTACAGCCATGTGTTATTATTTTAGGCCTTCGATGCCTGTCTGCGGTCACTCCTTCCACTAGACTTCCACTGACCAGACCACTGCTGCCCGTGTACCCCTGGAACCAATTTAAAAGTGCCTACAGCCAGCCCAAGTTTGTTATGTTAGGCCTTCGATGCCTGTCTGCGGTCCATTCTTTCAACTACTACTACACTGACCAGGTCACTGCTGCCCGTGTACCCCTGGAACCAATTTAAAATTGCCTACAGCCAGCCCAATTTTTTTATTTTAGGCCTTCGATGCCTGTCTGCGGTCCATTCTTTCAACTACTACTACACTGACCAGGTCACTGCTGCCCGTGTACCCCTGGAACCAATTTAAAATTGCCTACAGCCATGTGTTATTATTTTAGGCCTTCGATGCCTGTCTGCGGTCACTCCTTCCACTAGGCCTCCACTGACCACACCACTGCTGCCCGTGTACCCCTGGAACCAATTTAAAATTGCCTACAGCCAGCCCAATTTTTTTATTTTAGGCCTTCGATGCCTGTCTGCGGTCCATTCTTTCAACTACTACTACACTGACCAGGTCACTGCTGCCCGTGTACCCCTGGAACCAATTTAAAATTGCCTACAGCCAGCCCAATTTTTTTATTTTAGGCCTTCGATGCCTGTCTGCGGTCCATTCTTTCAACTACTACTACACTGACCAGGTCACTGCTGCCCGTGTACCCCTGGAACCAATTTAAAATTGCCTACAGCCATGTGTTATTATTTTAGGCCTTCGATGCCTGTCTGCGGTCACTCCTTCCACTAGGCCTCCACTGACCACACCACTGCTGTCCGTGTACCCCTGGAACCAATTTAAAATTGCCTACAGCCATGTGTTATTATTTTAGGCCTTCGATGCCTGTCTGCGGTCACTCCTTCCACTAGGCCTCCACTGACCACACCACTGCTGTCCGTGTACCCCTGGAACCAATTTAAAATTGCCTACAGCCATGTGTTATTATTTTAGGCCTTCGATGCCTGTCTGCGGTCCATTCTTTCAACTACTACTACACTGACCAGGGCACTGCTGGCCGTGTACCCCTGGAACCAACATCAGAAAATATAAAAATAAGTATTTTGCTTATAAAAAAGAAAATACTGGTGAGATATCAAATGCAGACATTTTAACATTAAAAACAAACACACAACTCTAATCTGGTACAGTACTAAAAATGGCCACCAGCTACAATTACTTTCTCCTGCAAGTAGTTAACTGAAAGTTTTTTTAAATTGAAAACACACATATGGCATCCACCGAGTGTTGTCCTGTCGCGTCTTCTTTATATTATTGCCGAGAAGATGCAAAATAATGAAAATAATAAAATCATTAATTACCAAAATAATAGAGAAAGTCAACACCACATTGCAAATAAACATTCATTCCAAATAAAGAAGCAGGGCGCGTCCGAGGGTGAGTATATACCTAATAAGAATATAATCACCCTCGGACGCGCAATGCTTATTTCCAACAGCCTTCCTTCCTAAGAATCAGCCCTTCCGTCGTGTAGAGAGACGTTGTGTTACACTCCAAGGTGTTCCCCAGGTTGCCTTTCCTGAGCTTCGATCTTCCGGCTCTCGTTTAGTAGTTCTTGGAAACTACACTGCATTAGGCCTTCAAATTGGGTATGGGGTGTAGAGAGAGGGTGTGTTACACTCCAAGGTGTTCCCCAGGTTGCCTTTCCTGAGCTTCGATCTTCCGGCTCTCGTTTAGTAGTTGTTGGAAACTACGCTGCATTAGGCCTTCAAATTGGGTATGGGGTGTAGCGAGAGGGTGTGTTACACTCCAAGGTGTTCCCCAGGTTGCCTTTCCTGAGCTTCGATCTTCCGGCTCTCGTTTAGTAGTTCTTGGAAACTACACTGCATTAGGCCTTCAAATTGGGTATGGGGTGTAGAGAGAGGGTGTGTTACACTCTAAGGTGTTCCCCAGGTTTCCTTGCCATTGCTTCGGTCTTCCGACTCTCGTTTAGTAGTTGTAGAAAAGTACACTGCATTAGGCCATACAAAATGGGTATGGGGTGGAGAGAGATGGTGTGTTACACTCCAAGGTGTTCCCCAGGTTGCCTTTCCTGAGCTTCTATCTTCAGGCTCTCATTAAATTGTGGTTAAATGGAACAACTGCATTTGGCGTACTAGTTGGTTTGGGGCCTACTATCGGTGTCTGCCACTCCTTGCTGTTCTCCTCCACTGAACAAAGCTGTGCCGCCTGTTTACTACGGTTGCCAATTTTGAACTGCATTTCGACTACTTACTGATTTGGCCCTACTCTCTGTGTCAGCCTCTCATTCCAGTTGTCCTCCACTGCAATGCCCCCTGGTTATTCCTGTGTTACCAATTTTGAACTGCATTTAGCCCACTTTCTTCTTTGGGCCTATATCTGTGTTTCCACTTCATCGTGCCCATTGCCCAGCCAGTGATAGATGAGTCTGCTGGTACATTGACCCATAACGCAACATTCCCCGTGCACGCTACACAACAACATTGTGACCCTGCTGAAAGTCAGGTTGCTCTTCCCGCATACCATACCACCTTACACGGGGACAAAGAGGAAGGTGCAGATGAAAGTGCAGGTTCCTTCATCAGGTGGGGGGAGGAATACTAGTTGGCGACGTCACTGGCACAGGGCCTCTCATAGTACGCAAAAGTGTTGCTGCCGGTGGGAGGCGCCCCCGCCGTGCAAACACACCGCTGTACTTTGAGGGGCCCTGTGCCAGTGCCAATGCCAACGAGTGGGCCCCCCCTGCTTGCTCAGGTTCACAGCACTTGCAAAGTTGAAATACTTACCTCTCCCTGCTCCACTGCCGTGACGTGGTCCAGATTTCCTGGGCCCACTAATTACTTGAACCAGCCCTACCCCCCACAACTTTAGCCAAATGACCCCCAATTTCAAATGCCTTCCAATTATTATAAGGTAAATTACGCTTGACAAGCTTCATTAAGAAGAATGGATGGTTTTGACATTAAAATGGCCACTCTAGGTGTTTTCCTGGCCCCCACTCACTGCCGACTATGCTGCCCCATTGACTTGCATTGGGTTTCGTGTTTCGGTCGATCCCGACTTTACGTCATAATCGGCCGATTTCACTCGACCCGACTTTGGACATAGTCGGGTTTCGCAAAACCCGGCTCGACTCTAAAAAGGTCAAGGTCGCTCAACTCTAGTCCTCAGTGTTGTGAGAACGATGACTGGTTAAAATTTTTGGTGGTTTCTTGTTCAGTCCATAGGCCTACATCATGTGGCAAACCGGACTGTATGGACTGAACAAGAAACCACCAAAAATTTTAACCAGTCATCGTTCTCACAACACTGAGGACCAGTCATTCGAAATGACTTCTCCATGCATTTTATGCATTGGTAAAAGCACTATGGTGAAAAGTGTGATATGTTTTCAGGTATCTCCTATACTAATAGAGCCACATGCTCACCGGTTTGCCACATGATGTAGGCCTATGGACTGAACAAGAAACCACCAAAAATTTTAACCAGTCATCGTTCTCACAACACTGAGGACCAGTCATTCGAAATGACTTCTCCATGCATTTTATGCATTGGTAAAAGCACTATGATGAAAAGTGTGATATGTTTTCAGGTATCTCCTATACTAATAGAGCCACATGCTCACCGGTTTGCCACATGATGTAGGCCTATGGACTGAACAAGAAACCACCAAAAATTTTAACCAGTCATCGTTCTCACAACACTGAGGACCAGTCATTCGAAATGACTTCTCCATGCATTTTATGCATTGGTAAAAGCACTATGATGAAAAGTGTGATATGTTTTCAGTTATCTCCTATACTAATAGAGCCACATGCTCACCGGTTTGCCACATGATGTAGGCCTATGGACTGAACAAGAAACCACCAAAAATTTTAACCAGTCATCGTTCTCACAACACTGAGGACCAGTCATTCGAAATGACTTCTCCATGCATTTTATGCATTGGTAAAAGCACTATGATGAAAAGTGTGATATGTTTTCAGGTATCTCCTATACTAATAGAGCCACATGCTCACCGGTTTGCCACATGATGTAGGCCTATGGACTGAACAAGAAACCACCAAAAATTTTAACCAGTCATCGTTCTCACAACACTGAGGACCAGTCATTCGAAATGACTTCTCCATGCATTTTATGCATTGGTAAAAGCACTATGATGAAAAGTGTGATATGTTTTCAGGTATCTCCTATACTAATAGAGCCACATGCTCACCGGTTTGCCACATGATGTAGGCCTATGGACTGAACAAGAAACCACCAAAAATTTTAACCAGTCATCGTTCTCACAACACTGAGGACCAGTCATTCGAAATGACTTCTCCATGCATTTTATGCATTGGTAAAAGCACTATGATGAAAAGTGTGATATGTTTTCAGGTATCTCCTATACTAATAGAGCCACATGCTCACCGGTTTGCCACATGATGTAGGCCTATGGACTGAACAAGAAACCACCAAAAATTTTAACCAGTCATCGTTCTCACAACACTGAGGACCAGTCATTCGAAATGACTTCTCCATGCATTTTATGCATTGGTAAAAGCACTATGATGAAAAGTGTGATATGTTTTCAGGTATCTCCTATAATAATAGAGCCACATGCTCACCGGTTTGCCACATGATGTAGGCCTATGGACTGAACAAGAAACCACCAAAAATTTTAACCAGTCATCGTTCTCACAACACTGAGGACCAGTCATTCGAAATGACTTCTCCATGCATTTTATGCATTGGTAAAAGCACTATGATGAAAAGTGTGATATGTTTTCAGGTATCTCCTATAATAATAGAGCCACATGCTCACCGGTTTGCCACATGATGTAGGCCTATGGACTGAACAAGAAACCACCAAAAATTTTAACCAGTCATCGTTCTCACAACACTGAGGATCAGTCATTCGAAATGACTTCTCCATGCATTTTATGCATTGGTAAAAGCACTATGATGAAAAGTGTGATATGTTTTCAGGTATCTCCTATACTAATAGAGCCACATGCTCACCGGTTTGCCACATGATGTAGGCCTATGGACTGAACAAGAAACCACCAAAAAATTTAACCAGTCATCGTTCTCACAACACTGAGGACCAGTCATTCGAAATGACTTCTCCATGCATTTTATGCATTGGTATAAGCACTATGATGAAAAGTGTGATATGTTTTCAGGTATCTCCTATACTAATAGAGCCACATGCTCACCGGTTTGCCACATGATGTAGGCCTATGGACTGAACAAGAAACCACCAAAAATTTTAACCAGTCATCGTTCTCACAACACTGAGGACCAGTCATTCGAAATGACTTCTCCATGCATTTTATGCATTGGTAAAAGCACTATGATGAAAAGTGTGATATGTTTTCAGGTATCTCCTATACTAATAGAGCCACATGCTCACCGGTTTGCCACATGATGTAGGCCTATGGACTGAACAAGAAACCACCAAAAATTTTAACCAGTCATCGTTCTCACAACACTGAGGACCAGTCATTCGAAATGACTTCTCCATGCATTTTATGCATTGGTAAAAGCACTATGATGAAAAGTGTGATATGTTTTCAGGTATCTCCTATACTAATAGAGCCACATGCTCACCGGTTTGCCACATGATGTAGGCCTATGGACTGAACAAGAAACCACCAAAAATTTTAACCAGTCATCGTTCTCACAACACTGAGGACCAGTCATTCGAAATGACTTCTCCATGCATTTTATGCATTGGTAAAAGCACTATGATGAAAAGTGTGATATGTTTTCAGGTATCTCCTATACTAATAGAGCCACATGCTCACCGGTTTGCCACATGATGTAGGCCTATGGACTGAACAAGAAACCACCAAAAATTTTAACCAGTCATCGTTCTCACAACACTGAGGACCAGTCATTCGAAATGACTTCTCCATGCATTTTATGCATTGGTAAAAGCACTATGATGAAAAGTGTGATATGTTTTCAGGTATCTCCTATAATAATAGAGCCACATGCTCACCGGTTTGCCACATGATGTAGGCCTATGGACTGAACAAGAAACCACCAAAAATTTTAACCAGTCATCGTTCTCACAACACTGAGGACCAGTCATTCGAAATGACTTCTCCATGCATTTTATGCATTGGTAAAAGCACTATGATGAAAAGTGTGATATGTTTTCAGGTATCTCCTATAATAATAGAGCCACATGCTCACCGGTTTGCCACATGATGTAGGCCTATGGACTGAACAAGAAACCACCAAAAATTTTAACCAGTCATCGTTCTCACAACACTGAGGACCAGTCATTCGAAATGACTTCTCCATGCATTTTATGCATTGGTAAAAGCACTATGATGAAAAGTGTGATATGTTTTCAGGTATCTCCTATACTAATAGAGCCACATGCTCACCGGTTTGCCACATGATGTAGGCCTATGGACTGAACAAGAAACCACCAAAAATTTTAACCAGTCATCGTTCTCACAACACTGAGGACCAGTCATTCGAAATGACTTCTCCATGCATTTTATGCATTGGTAAAAGCACTATGATGAAAAGTGTGATATGTTTTCAGGTATCTCCTATACTAATAGAGCCACATGCTCACCGGTTTGCCACATGATGTAGGCCTATGGACTGAACAAGAAACCACCAAAAATTTTAACCAGTCATCGTTCTCACAACACTGAGGACCAGTCATTCGAAATGACTTCTCCATGCATTTTATGCATTGGTAAAAGCACTATGATGAAAAGTGTGATATGTTTTCAGGTATCTCCTATACTAATAGAGCCACATGCTCACCGGTTTGCCACATGATGTAGGCCTATGGACTGAACAAGAAACCACCAAAAATTTTAACCAGTCATCGTTCTCACAACACTGAGGACCAGTCATTCGAAATGACTTCTCCATGCATTTTATGCATTGGTAAAAGCACTATGATGAAAAGTGTGATATGTTTTCAGTTATCTCCTATACTAATAGAGCCACATGCTCACCGGTTTGCCACATGATGTAGGCCTATGGACTGAACAAGAAACCACCAAAAATTTTAACCAGTCATCGTTCTCACAACACTGAGGACCAGTCATTCGAAATGACTTCTCCATGCATTTTATGCATTGGTAAAAGCACTATGATGAAAAGTGTGATGTTTTCAGGTATCCCCTATACTAATAGAGCCACATGCTCACCGGTTTGCCACATGATGTAGGCCTATGGACTGAACAAGAAACCACCAAAAATTTTAACCAGTCATCGTTCTCACAACACTGAGGACCAGTCATTCGAAATGACTTCTCCATGCATTTTATGCATTGGTAAAAGCACTATGATGAAAAGTGTGATATGTTTTCAGGTATCTCCTATACTAATAGAGCCACATGCTCACCGGTTTGCCACATGATGTAGGCCTATGGACTGAACAAGAAACCACCAAAAATTTTAACCAGTCATCGTTCTCACAACACTGAGGACCAGTCATTCGAAATGACTTCTCCATGCATTTTATGCATTGGTAAAAGCACTATGATGAAAAGTGTGATATGTTTTCAGGTATCTCCTATACTAATAGAGCCACATGCTCACCGGTTTGCCACATGATGTAGGCCTATGGACTGAACAAGAAACCACCAAAAATTTTAACCAGTCATCGTTCTCACAACACTGAGGACCAGTCATTCGAAATGACTTCTCCATGCATTTTATGCATTGGTAAAAGCACTATGATGAAAAGTGTGATATGTTTTCAGGTATCTCCTATACTAATAGAGCCACATGCTCACCGGTTTGCCACATGATGTAGGCCTATGGACTGAACAAGAAACCACCAAAAATTTTAACCAGTCATCGTTCTCACAACACTGAGGACCAGTCATTCGAAATGACTTCTCCATGCATTTTATGCATTGGTAAAAGCACTATGATGAAAAGTGTGATATGTTTTCAGGTATCTCCTATACTAATAGAGCCACATGCTCACCGGTTTGCCACATGATGTAGGCCTATGGACTGAACAAGAAACCACCAAGAATTTTAACCAGTCATCGTTCTCACAACACTGAGGACCAGTCATTCGAAATGACTTCTCCATGCATTTTATGCATTGGTAAAAGCACTATGATGAAAAGTGTGATATGTTTTCAGGTATCTCCTATACTAATAGAGCCACATATTCACCGGTTTGCCACATGATGTAGGCCTATGGACTGAACAAGAAACCACCAAAAATTTTAACCAGTCATCGTTCTCACAACACTGAGGACCAGTCATTCGAAATGACTTCTCGATGCATTTTATGCATTGGTAAAAGCACTATGATGAAAAGTGTGATATGTTTTCAGGTATCTCCTATACTAATAGAGCCACATGCTCACCGGTTTGCCACATGATGTAGGCCTATGGACTGAACAAGAAACCACCAAAAATTTTAACCAGTCATCGTTCTCACAACACTGAGGACCAGTCATTCGAAATGACTTCTCCATGCATTTTATGCCTTGGTAAAAGCACTATGATGAAAAGTGTGATATGTTTTCAGGTATCTCCTATACTAATAGAGCCACATGCTCACCGGTTTGCCACATGATGTAGGCCTATGGACTGAACAAGAAACCACCAAAAATTTTAACCAGTCATCGTTCTCACAACACTGAGGACCAGTCATTCGAAATGACTTCTCCATGCATTTTATGCCTTGGTAAAAGCACTATGATGAAAAGTGTGATATGTTTTCAGGTATCTCCTATACTAATAGAGCCACATGCTCACCGGTTTGCCACATGATGTAGGCCTATGGACTGAACAAGAAACCACCAAAAATTTTAACCAGTCATCGTTCTCACAACACTGAGGACCAGTCATTCGAAATGACTTCTCCATGCATTTTATGCATTGGTAAAAGCACTATGATGAAAAGTGTGATATGTTTTCAGGTATCTCCTATACTAATAGAGCCACATGCTCACCGGTTTGCCACATGATGTAGGCCTATGGACTGAACAAGAAACCACCAAAAATTTTAACCAGTCATCGTTCTCACAACACTGAGGACCAGTCATTCGAAATGACTTCTCCATGCATTTTATGCATTGGTAAAAGCACTATGATGAAAAGTGTGATATGTTTTCAGGTATCTCCTATACTAATAGAGCCACATGCTCACCGGTTTGCCACATGATGTAGGCCTATGGACTGAACAAGAAACCACCAAAAATTTTAACCAGTCATCGTTCTCACAACACTGAAGACCAGTCATTCGAAATGACTTCTCCATGCATTTTATGCATTGGTAAAAGCACTATGATGAAAAGTGTGATATGTTTTCAGGTATCTCCTATACTAATCGAGCCACATGCTCACCGGTTTGCCACATGATGTAGGCCTATGGACTGAACAAGAAACCACCAAAAATTTTAACCAGTCATCGTTCTCACAACACTGAGGACCAGTCATTCGAAATGACTTCTCCATGCATTTTATGCATTGGTAAAAGCAGTATGATGAAAAGTGTGATATGTTTTCAGGTATCTCCTATACTAATAGAGCCACATGCTCACCGGTTTGCCACATGATGTAGGCCTATGGACTGAACAAGAAACCACCAAAAATTTTAACCAGTCATCGTTCTCACAACACTGAGGACCAGTCATTCGAAATGACTTCTCCATGCATTTTATGCATTGGTAAAAGCACTATGATGAAAAGTGTGATATGTTTTCAGGTATCTCCTATACTAATAGAGCCACATGCTCACCGGTTTGCCACATGATGTAGGCCTATGGACTGAACAAGAAACCACCAAAAATTTTAACCAGTCATCGTTCTCACAACACTGAGGACCAGTCATTCGAAATGACTTCTCCATGCATTTTATGCATTGGTAAAAGCACTATGATGAAAAGTGTGATATGTTTTCAGGTATCTCCTATACTAATAGAGCCACATGCTCACCGGTTTGCCACATGATGTAGGCCTATGGACTGAACAAGAAACCACCAAGAATTTTAACCAGTCATCGTTCTCACAACACTGAGGACCAGTCATTCGAAATGACTTCTCCATGCATTTTATGCATTGGTAAAAGCACTATGATGAAAAGTGTGATATGTTTTCAGGTATCTCCTATACTAATAGAGCCACATATTCACCGGTTTGCCACATGATGTAGGCCTATGGACTGAACAAGAAACCACCAAAAATTTTAACCAGTCATCGTTCTCACAACACTGAGGACCAGTCATTCGAAATGACTTCTCCATGCATTTTATGCATTGGTAAAAGCACTATGATGAAAAGTGTGATATGTTTTCAGGTATCTCCTATACTAATAGAGCCACATGCTCACCGGTTTGCCACATGATGTAGGCCTATGGACTGAACAAGAAACCACCAAAAATTTTAACCAGTCATCGTTCTCACAACACTGAGGACCAGTCATTCGAAATGACTTCTCCATGCATTTTATGCCTTGGTAAAAGCACTATGATGAAAAGTGTGATATGTTTTCAGGTATCTCCTATACTAATAGAGCCACATATTCACCGGTTTGCCACATGATGTAGGCCTATGGACTGAACAAGAAACCACCAAAAATTTTAACCAGTCATCGTTCTCACAACACTGAGGACCAGTCATTCGAAATGACTTCTCCATGCATTTTATGCCTTGGTAAAAGCACTATGATGAAAAGTGTGATATGTTTTCAGGTATCTCCTATACTAATAGAGCCACATGCTCACCGGTTTGCCACATGATGTAGGCCTATGGACTGAACAAGAAACCACCAAAAATTTTAACCAGTCATCGTTCTCACAACACTGAGGACCAGTCATTCGAAATGACTTCTCCATGCATTTTATGCATTGGTAAAAGCACTATGATGAAAAGTGTGATATGTTTTCAGGTATCTCCTATACTAATAGAGCCACATGCTCACCGGTTTGCCACATGATGTAGGCCTATGGACTGAACAAGAAACCACCAAAAATTTTAACCAGTCATCGTTCTCACAACACTGAGGACCAGTCATTCGAAATGACTTCTCCATGCATTTTATGCATTGGTAAAAGCACTATGATGAAAAGTGTGATATGTTTTCAGGTATCTCCTATACTAATAGAGCCACATGCTCACCGGTTTGCCACATGATGTAGGCCTATGGACTGAACAAGAAACCACCAAAAATTTTAACCAGTCATCGTTCTCACAACACTGAAGACCAGTCATTCGAAATGACTTCTCCATGCATTTTATGCATTGGTAAAAGCACTATGATGAAAAGTGTGATATGTTTTCAGGTATCTCCTATACTAATCGAGCCACATGCTCACCGGTTTGCCACATGATGTAGGCCTATGGACTGAACAAGAAACCACCAAAAATTTTAACCAGTCATCGTTCTCACAACACTGAGGACCAGTCATTCGAAATGACTTCTCCATGCATTTTATGCATTGGTAAAAGCAGTATGATGAAAAGTGTGATATGTTTTCAGGTATCTCCTATACTAATAGAGCCACATGCTCACCGGTTTGCCACATGATGTAGGCCTATGGACTGAACAAGAAACCACCAAAAATTTTAACCAGTCATCGTTCTCACAACACTGAGGACCAGTCATTCGAAATGACTTCTCCATGCATTTTATGCATTGGTAAAAGCACTATGATGAAAAGTGTGATATGTTTTCAGGTATCTCCTATACTAATAGAGCCACATGCTCACCGGTTTGCCACATGATGTAGGCCTATGGACTGAACAAGAAACCACCAAAAATTTTAACCAGTCATCGTTCTCACAACACTGAGGACCAGTCATTCGAAATGACTTCTCCATGCATTTTATGCATTGGTAAAAGCAGTATGATGAAAAGTGTGATATGTTTTCAGGTATCTCCTATACTAATAGAGCCACATGCTCACCGGTTTGCCACATGATGTAGGCCTATGGACTGAACAAGAAACCACCAAAAATTTTAACCAGTCATCGTTCTCACAACACTGAGGACCAGTCATTCGAAATGACTTCTCCATGCATTTTATACATTGGTAAAAGCACTATGATGAAAAGTGTGATATGTTTTCAGGTATCTCCTATACTAATAGAGCCACATGCTCACCGGTTTGCCACATGATGTAGGCCTATGGACTGAACAAGAAACCACCAAAAATTTTTTTTTTTTTTCCAAATAATCTTTATTGGATTTTAACAATTAACTGGGCAGGAATGGAAAAGGGAAAAGTGGGGATGCGGGGAAAGGGAAGGGGGGAGTGGAGGGGGGGGCTGGAAGGAAGGGGGGGAGAACGTGGGAAGACAGAAGGGGGAGAGAAGACACTTGAAGTAAGCGACAACAGGTAACCAAATTTGTTAAATGATAAAACAGCATTTGGAAGGTGAATAATTATAATTATATTTATAATACATTTGCTCACGAAAGAGGGGTAGACTCACGGAGCAGTCCTGAATTGCAGACACTTTAGATCAAAGTCCGGTTCGCTTTGTGCCAATTTCAACTGATAATTGCTACGGGAAGACTTCTTCCCAACGAGCCCATTTTTTCGAGCATTTTTTGAGGCTGTCATTATTTAGGGCGAATTTTTGCTCGTATGTTCTATGGAGGTCAATACGATCCTTGATCTCTTGGAATGATGGAGGTTTAGGCTTTTTCCAATTGTATGCGATGGCATTTTTGGTGATTAAGAGAATATTAATGACCAACGCTTTGAGAGGAAAGTGTGTGTCGCTTAATCCCACAGAGAGCAATGCCATCTGAGGAGTCAGGATGAAGTTTTTATTCAGAAGTACTCCAATCAAGCCAGAGATTTTAGACCAAAGAGATTTAATTTTGGGACAGCTCCAGAAGATATGGAGCAGATTGCCCCTGTGTCCGCACGCCCTCCAACAATCTGGGGAGGTATGACCCCCTATCATAGACAGTCTTGCTGGGGTGAGGTACCAGCGTGTGACTAGTTTGAAATAGGACTCTTGTAATGACATAGAAATGGAAGCTGAGTATGAGTGGACCAACGCGCTTTCCCATTCATCTGGGTCAATTATTGTCTGGAGATCTTGCTCCCATTTAAGCATGGAAGGGGATTTCGCGAAGTCTGAATCATGGTTGAACCAGCTATAGATATATCTGTAGCTCCAGAAAATATTGTGGTCAGGGTTACAAATCAGATTTATAGCCGCTTCAGAGAAGCTAGGCTTTTTTGATACGAATTTCTGACATTGATCCTTGAGGATCATGTACTCAAAAAACATAGCAGAGGGGACATTGTAAGTGTTTTTGAGAGAATTAAAAGGGATAAAATTTTCTCCGTCAAATATATGGGAAAGTTTTGTGATTTTGTAGTCGGACCATTTGGGGTTGACCATTTTGTTATGCAACTCAAATATATAAGAGATAGCCAGATTTTTCAGAGACTCGAATCTTTCAGTTCCTCTTTTGGGCCTAGCAAATTTGGACCATGCATTACTTATTGCAATAAAAATTGGGTGGGATTTATTACTAGAATTTTTTATATTCATGAGCTGGTTTAGGATCAATTTTCTAGGGGTTCTATCCAGGTTCAAAGATGATTCGATCTCCAGCCAGGCTGGGTGTTCTGATTTAGACCACCAGGAGCAACTTTGTTTAATCAGGTTTGTGTGGTAATGAGCCAAAATGTTGGGAAGGCCCATTCCCCCTGACGCTTTATTTCTGTAGAGAGTACTAATAGCTACTCTAGCTTTTTTCTTGTTCCATAAGAACTTGTTGATCAGAGTTTGGATGTTAGATAAGTAAGAGGTTGAGATAGGAACAGGGATGGACCTAAATATATATAGAATTTTAGGGATTATAAATGTTTTTACTGATAAGTTCTTTCCCCACCATGAGAGATCTCTCCCTGCAAAGTGGTTCAGATCAGATGAGATAGTTTTGATTAAGATGTCAAGGTTGGTAGGGACGAGAGAATCTATATTTTTTGTGATTTTTATCCCCAGATAGGTGAAATCGCTAGTTGCCCAGCTCCACGAGGTTGCTTTTGATAATTCTTTGATTTGAGTGGGGTCGAGGTTAAATTGCATAATTTGGGATTTGGTTTTATTGATTTTGAAGTATGAGAGCTGGGAGAAGGTATCTAATAATTTTTGGGTAGCAGGAACAGAAACTATAGGGTTCGTCAGGGTCAGGATGACATCGTCGGCGAAGAGGCCGATTTTGAATGCTCTATTTTTTGTTTGGATGCCGGTTATGCTATTATCTTTTCTTATTGACTGAGCCAGAGGCTCCATCGCCAAAGCGAACAGCAAAGGGGACAGGGGGCAACCCTGACGTGTACCGTTTGTAATTAAAAAAGGAGATGAAAGGTGATTATTGGAAAAAACCCTGGCGGTGGGACCCGAGTACAGAGCCATGATTGCAGAGATAGAATTTGGGTTAAAACCGAATTGTTGTAGAGTGAGTTTTAAGTATGACCAGTTCAAACGGTCAAACGCCTTTTCTGCGTCCAGTGAGGCAAAAATTGAGGGGATTTTTTTTGAATTGATAAGCTTCATCAGGTTTATAATTCTTCTAGTTCCATCGCTCGATTGTCTGCCCCTGACAAACCCTATCTGATCGTTAACTATTAAATTCGGAAGGAAATTATTGATTCTATTTGCAATGATTTTGGAATATAGTTTGATGTCTGAATTGACTAAGGATATTGGCCTATAGTTTGGAAGATGGACTGGGTCGCCTTTGGCTTTGGGGATTAAGATGATTGAGGCCTCCAACATTTCTTTTGGGAACTTGCCAAGAGTTGCAGCAGAATTAAAGATTTTAGACATGTGTGGGGCTAGGATCTCACTGAAAGATTTGAAATACTCGTTGGTGAAGCCGTCCGGCCCTGGGGCTTTCAGAGATTTTAATTTTTTAATGTTTTCGGAAATTTCTTCAGGGGAGAACGGGGCGGTGAGTACATCTATGTTTTCCGGCGTTAGTCTAGGTAGATTAAGATTTGACAAGAATTTTTTAATATCAGTGTCCAATGGTTGTACTAGTTGGGGGTTCGAGTTGAGATTGTATAAATCAGAATAAAAGGCAGCAAACGCCTCCACTATGTCCTGCGGGTGCGTAAGCATGCGACCACCTGGGGGTACTATTTTTATGATCCTATTTTGGATCCTTTGCTTCTTCAATCTGTTTAGCATGAACCTGTTAGGCTTGTTTAGGGAGGTAAATTGTTTGAATTTTAGAGACCCAATTGACGCGTCATAAAAGGAGAAGATTATGGTCCTCAACTCCTGCCTAAGGGACATCAGTTCAGTATGTTGACTGGGAGAGTGGATGGTTGAGTTAGCAAGTTCTGTTTCCTTGATTTTTATTTTTGACTGTAACTCTTTTATTTTGGCCCTATTTTGCTTTTTTTCCCTAGCGGAAATTTGGATTAAGGCCCCTCTGACCACAGCCTTATGGGCGTTCCAGAGGGTGAATGGGTCAATTGAATCTGAATTATTCTCTCTAAAGTAATTTTTGATAGTCTGGTTTATTGCGTTTTTATGGACTGGATTACAAAGAATAGAAGAGTTGCACCTCCATGAAATGTGAGATTTGGATGCTGGACCGTAAGTTAGTTCTGCAGTGACAGGGGAGTGGTCTGAGATTGTTTTAGGAAGGATTGAGATTTTTCTAAATTTTGGTAGTGAAAAAATGTTGGAGATTATCAGGTCGATTCTAGAGGCGGAATGATGCACGTCAGAAAAGTGAGTGTACTCAATAGAGGTGGTGTTGAGACATCTGAAAATGTCATACATTTCATTTTGGTGGAGCCATTTGTTTAGGGTCAAATATTTATGCCTGTTTTGGGATGAGGAGTCGAGGTGGCCATCAGGAACCGCGTTGAAATCTCCCACCACTACTAAGTCACCCTTCTTTATTTCCAACACCTTTCTCATGAGCCTATCCAGAAATCTAATTTGGCCTTTGTTCGGGACGTATATGTTGACAATAGTGAAAGGATGGTTATTGATGTTACCGATTAGGATATGAAAATTACCTTTTGAGTCCTTACATTCCTTGATGAGTTCAAATGATACATTGTGACTAATTATGGTCATAACACCGGCTTTCTTTTTGCTGCCACAAGATTCGAAAACCTGTGAGAACTTTCTATCTGTAAATTTTGGGTGATCGTTGGCTCTAAATTTGGTTTCTTGTATGCACATGATATCGGACTTTGATCTAACCAGTTCATTTTTGATAGAGGACCTCTTTCTCGGGATGTTAAGACCCCTAACATTATATGTCATTATCTTAAGAGACATGTTTGATTAAGGGTGGAGGGATATGAAGAAGTTATTCACCTGTGGATACCTGTAAGTAAATTTAGAAACTTATATAACAGAAATACACTAAAAAATTACTTTTAGTGTGCAGTAAGATCAAGATACAAAGTAAAACAACACACACTTGAAAACTTGACTTGTCCTCTCCGAAGAAACCCTCCAGTGGGTTCTTCGCTGCTCGGGGGAAAGTTCGTGAAAGAGCTCTGGATGGAACTTGAGGCATCCTCCGAGTTATAGAAAAAGTGGACAAAGGAATACAAAATTTTAATATAAACATTATGAACACTATAAACATTATGAACATTATAACATTGGTAACATCTTGGACCTTGAAACCCCCTACAAGGAATTATTTATAGGCAGCAGGTTAAGGTCATATCGTATAGATTACTCAGGGAAAGATAACACTTACACTAAACTAAGTGATAGAAGAGATGAATCTTTCTCCGTCTTCAGGAGTACTGATGGGGATAGTTTTACTTTTGTATTGTACCAGAAGCTTCAGCGGGAACCCCCATTTATATGAGATTCCCATGTCTTTCAGAGAATTTGTCACTTTCTTAAAGGCTCTCCTACCCTCCAGAGTCTCTCTGGATAGATCCGCGAATAGTTTTAAGTTCTCAAAGGGCTCAGGGAACTTTTTCTCCACTTTGATAAAGTTTTGAAGCTGTTCTTTTATGTGGAAAAAGTGAATCCTAAGAATTGTGTCTCTAGGAAGGTCTGCAGCAACGCTTGAGGGCTTGGGCAGTCTATGGATCCTGTCTATTGTGAGCTCTTGGGGTGAAATGGATGGGATAACTTTTTTAATCAAGGATTGGGCGAAGTTGAGGAGTTTGTCTGGGGTGACGTTTTCGGGGATGCCGCGAATTTTTACGTTATTACGTCTGCTTCTGTCCTCCAGGTCAGCCATTTTTAATCTGAGTCGGTTTACTTCTGACCTGAGATCTTTATTTTCGGCTGTATGCCTGGCCACAGTTTTCTCCAACCCCTTAATTTTTTCCTCCTGTTTTCCTAATTTTTCAGTGAACATCTCCATTGATTTATGTATCTGGCTAGAGTGTTTTTCAAAATTGAGGTGCATTTCCTCTCTGATTTGTTTGGTTATTACTTTCATATGAGCATCCATCATGCTCAGGAAATGTGAAGTAGAGTCCTCTAAGCCAGTTTGTGCATTTTTTGTTCTTCTTCTCACTGGGCTTGCGTTCGGAGAAAAATCTTCCGAGTCGTAGCCCGAGTAATCGGAAGCAACTTTTCTCTCATCCCCCCACTCAACTGGACCCGGCCTTTTTTTTGAAATGGACGTATCCATTTCTGTGTCCTTGTTGTGGTGTTGTGAAGGTTTGTTTTGGGACTTGTTACGTTGTACTGATTTGTCACCTGGACTGTTAAGAGGGGTCCTTGGGGACCTAGATCTAGATCTGGCCTTAACTGGGCTTATAACATTTACCAGATCTAGGGAGGGATTGCGACCTGATGAGTATGGTTTATTGGATTTTTGAGAGTTGGGCTGGGGGAGCTTTGAGATGTAGTTTTTGGCATTTGAGCGGCTCATTGTTACTGAGTAGTAAACTGATTATTAGAGAAATTTGGTGTTAGGACTGTGTGACTGGCCGAATCCAATGCGCAGCAATATCACAAACACACGCAAGTATTTCGCAGCCACTCTCTGGGCCAAATCAGCCCACCGATGCAACAAATGTGCAGTAAGGAAATATTATCACTAGGAACTCTCACTGAGCCCACTCCCTGAGTCTATACAGGAGATTATATACACAGTTATGCGCTCCTTTAACCTTTAAGTAGTATAAAGAAGATATGGTAAGCTAAACACTCAAATGTAGCAGAGAGTGCTGAACGGCCGGTGAGCAATGAGTTAAACTGTGTGAAACTGAGTGAAAGTGAGACAGGAATTATCAATATATAGCAGTGTTTGCTGAGGGTATGGGCCAGTGAGTCAGATGTGGGCCCCTTGATCCCTGTCTCAGAGAAGTCAGATTTTTCTAGAGATGTAGCAGAGCCGAGCGAGCTCTGTCTGGTACTATGTTAGACTATAAGAAATAGCAGAACGTCACATATAATCCAGCGCTGGGCACAACAAATACAAAACAATATATTAACTGTGAATTCTTGTTTCTTCTTGTTCACTAACTCCCACTCCAGAAATCCTCATAGATTCCAGGAGGGAAAGGGTAAAATGCAGGGTGCTTGGTTGTACAAACAGGAGTTGCTGAGCAGCTTTCCCTAAGAGCTTGTATCTGGGAGCTGTGGGAATCCCAGGAATTTAGCTGTGTGGGGTTGAGTTCACAGGTGGTTAATCACTCCTCAACACAGTTAGAGGTTAGCAGTAAATATCAGACTCAGTAAAGACTGCTTAAGTGAACATCAGCGATGAAGGAGTTAGTTACCGGCTTTACCGGTGTGGGAGCCGCCGCTCAGTTGTCTGGTGCGGCTTAATGTGGCTCAGGGGTTCCCTCCAGGGAGCCCTTATGTTTTGCAGAGGGGGGGAGAGAGGGGGGGGGGGCCGTCCGAACGGCGTGCACAGCGATGTGAATATATGCGTGGGGGGGGGGGCGCCCGGGATATCAGCTGCAAGTGGGCGCTGAAGTTTGCAGGGTCAATACTGCAGCCGCACAAGGGTTAAGGTCTCTGAGTGCTGTGCCCGGGAAGTGAGAGGGGGGAGCACAGTAAATCAGCCGCAGGTGCGGCGCTGCTGTGCTGCAGGCTCTTGCTGCAGCTATGCAGGGGTTAATCCTGCCGAGTGCTGTGCCCGGGAAGTGAGTGGGGGAGCCCGGTAAAACAGCCGCTGGTGCGGCGCTGCTGTGCTGCAGACTCAGGCTGCAGCGACACTGCTGATGATAAGTTCCGAGTGCTGGGGCCGGGACTGAGGGGGAGGGTGAATCGCCAGGACGCGGTCACCTTACCCGATGCTGAGCGTGGATCCGCTGCTGTGTTCGCGCTTCTGCAGCGCTCCGGAGTGGGGAGGACCGCTGGAGGTCTTCAGCCTCTCCAGCGCGCCTGGCACAGCGCGGCTGAAGGGCTCTTTGCGAGCTGCTCGGCACCCGCCTTGTCGTCAGGGAGAGGTGGAGGAGGGGAGCGCACCCCCGCGCCCTCCTCCCCGGGTCCCGGCGGCCGCGGGGAATAGATGCTGCAGCGTCCTCTGCTACTTCACTCAGCCCGCAGCTCCTGCGGGACTGAGGCTTGGGGCTGCAGAGGGGGAGAGGAGAGCGCACCGCAGCGCTCACCCTCTCCGGGTAAATGCTTCTCGGCGGCCGCTGTGTGCTGGTGCTGGGGCGGCTCTGACTGCTTCAGTCAGACCGCGCCAGCACTCGCTGCTGATCTCAGGCTCCGGCGGTGTGTGAAGCTGTGTGTTCTGCCCCCTGCTCGCCCGCCCTGCAAGGGGGAGGAGGGGAGCCCTTCGGACTGATGTTGGGCCCGACCTGCGGAGCCGCAGTGGATGGGTCCGGGCGAGGGGGGGATTCGTTTTCACTGCACCTGTGGGATTTGAGCCGAGGGGTCCAGCAGGGGGGCCCTCTTGTGTGCAGATCTTCTTTGCCCAGCAATAAGGGCTTACCGGGAGGCTTTGTGGTCAGGCCAAAGACATGGCCTCAGACATGCGGCTAGGCCCAAAGCCTTCAAAGTCTTCAAATAGTGTCCGATTTTGACAATAAAGGTCTCCAAATGACCCCGATAGTCTTGGGAGTCAGTATCCACTGCCCAAAGGTGAGAAAAAACGATTTAGATTGTAGATGTGTGCCGATTTAGAGGATGCCTCCTCAGAGCTCTCTGGCAGCACAACCTACACCATTGCTGCCTAGGCCACGCCCCGAAACCACCAAAAATTTTAACCAGTCATCGTTCTCACAACACTGAGGACCAGTCATTCGAAATGACTTCTCCATGCATTTTATGCATTGGTAAAAGCACTATGATGAAAAGTGTGATATGTTTTCAGGTATCTCCTATACTAATAGAGCCACATGCTCACCGGTTTGCCACATGATGTAGGCCTATGGACTGAACAAGAAACCACCAAAAATTTTAACCAGTCATCGTTCTCACAACACTGAGGACCAGTCATTCGAAATGACTTCTCCATGCATTTTATGCATTGGTAAAAGCACTATGATGAAAAGTGTGATATGTTTTCAGGTATCTCCTATACTAATAGAGCCACATGCTCACCGGTTTGCCACATGATGTAGGCCTATGGACTGAACAAGAAACCACCAAAAATTTTAACCAGTCA
This sequence comes from Ranitomeya imitator, assembly GCF_032444005.1. Classification (NCBI taxonomy): domain Eukaryota; kingdom Metazoa; phylum Chordata; class Amphibia; order Anura; family Dendrobatidae; genus Ranitomeya; species Ranitomeya imitator. The sequence goes on from NW_027193381.1 coordinate 49,237, forward strand.
TCGTTCTCACAACACTGAGGACCAGTCATTCGAAATGACTTCTCCATGCATTTTATGCATTGGTAAAAGCACTATGATGAAAAGTGTGATATGTTTTCAGGTATCTCCTATAATAATAGAGCCACATGCTCACCGGTTTGCCACATGATGTAGGCCTATGGACTGAACAAGAAACCACCAAAAATTTTAACCAGTCATCGTTCTCACAACACTGAGGACCAGTCATTCGAAATGACTTCTCCATGCATTTTATGCATTGGTAAAAGCACTATGATGAAAAGTGTGATATGTTTTCAGGTATCTCCTATACTAATAGAGCCACATGCTCACCGGTTTGCCACATGATGTAGGCCTATGGACTGAACAAGAAACCACCAAAAATTTTAACCAGTCATCGTTCTCACAACACTGAGGACCAGTCATTCGAAATGACTTCTCCATGCATTTTATGCATTGGTAAAAGCACTATGATGAAAAGTGTGATATGTTTTCAGGTATCTCCTATACTAATAGAGCCACATGCTCACCGGTTTGCCACATGATGTAGGCCTATGGACTGAACAAGAAACCACCAAAAATTTTAACCAGTCATCGTTCTCACAACACTGAGGACCAGTCATTCGAAATGACTTCTCCATGCATTTTATGCATTGGTAAAAGCACTATGATGAAAAGTGTGATATGTTTTCAGGTATCTCCTATACTAATAGAGCCACATGCTCACCGGTTTGCCACATGATGTAGGCCTATGGACTGAACAAGAAACCACCAAAAATTTTAACCAGTCATCGTTCTCACAACACTGAGGACCAGTCATTCGAAATGACTTCTCCATGCATTTTATGCATTGGTAAAAGCACTATGATGAAAAGTGTGATATGTTTTCAGGTATCTCCTATACTAATAGAGCCACATGCTCACCGGTTTGCCACATGATGTAGGCCTATGGACTGAACAAGAAACCACCAAAAATTTTAACCAGTCATCGTTCTCACAACACTGAGGACCAGTCATTCGAAATGACTTCTCCATGCATTTTATGCATTGGTATAAGCACTATGATGAAAAGTGTGATATGTTTTCAGGTATCTCCTATACTAATAGAGCCACATGCTCACCGGTTTGCCACATGATGTAGGCCTATGGACTGAACAAGAAACCACCAAAAATTTTAACCAGTCATCGTTCTCACAACACTGAGGACCAGTCATTCGAAATGACTTCTCCATGCATTTTATGCATTGGTAAAAGCACTATGATGAAAAGTGTGATATGTTTTCAGGTATCTCCTATACTAATAGAGCCACATGCTCACCGGTTTGCCACATGATGTAGGCCTATGGACTGAACAAGAAACCACCAAAAATTTTAACCAGTCATCGTTCTCACAACACTGAGGACCAGTCATTCGAAATGACTTCTCCATGCATTTTATGCATTGGTAAAAGCACTATGATGAAAAGTGTGATATGTTTTCAGGTATCTCCTATACTAATAGAGCCACATTCTCACCGGTTTGCCACATGATGTAGGCCTATGGACTGAACAAGAAACCACCAAAAATTTTAACCAGTCATCGTTCTCACAACACTGAGGACCAGTCATTCGAAATGACTTCTCCATGCATTTTATGCATTGGTATAAGCACTATGATGAAAAGTGTGATATGTTTTCAGGTATCTCCTATACTAATAGAGCCACATGCTCACCGGTTTGCCACATGATGTAGGCCTATGGACTGAACAAGAAACCACCAAAAATTTTAACCAGTCATCGTTCTCACAACACTGAGGACCAGTCATTCGAAATGACTTCTCCATGCATTTTATGCATTGGTAAAAGCACTATGATGAAAAGTGTGATATGTTTTCAGGTATCTCCTATACTAATAGAGCCACATGCTCACCGGTTTGCCACATGATGTAGGCCTATGGACTGAACAAGAAACCACCAAAAATTTTAACCAGTCATCGTTCTCACAACACTGAGGACCAGTCATTCGAAATGACTTCTCCATGCATTTTATGCATTGGTAAAAGCACTATGATGAAAAGTGTGATATGTTTTCAGGTATCTCCTATACTAATAGAGCCACATGCTCACCGGTTTGCCACATGATGTAGGCCTATGGACTGAACAAGAAACCACCAAAAATTTTAACCAGTCATCGTTCTCACAACACTGAGGACCAGTCATTCGAAATGACTTCTCCATGCATTTTATGCATTGGTAAAAGCACTATGATGAAAAGTGTGATATGTTTTCAGGTATCTCCTATACTAATAGAGCCACATGCTCACCGGTTTGCCACATGATGTAGGCCTATGGACTGAACAAGAAACCACCAAAAATTTTAACCAGTCATCGTTCTCACAACACTGAGGACCAGTCATTCGAAATGACTTCTCCATGCATTTTATGCATTGGTAAAAGCACTATGATGAAAAGTGTGATATGTTTTCAGGTATCTCCTATACTAATAGAGCCACATGCTCACCTGGTTTGCCACATGATGTAGGCCTATGGACTGAACAAGAAACCACCAAAAATTTTAACCAGTCATCGTTCTCACAACACTGAGGACCAGTCATTCGAAATGACTTCTCCATGCATTTTATGCATTGGTAAAAGCACTATGATGAAAAGTGTGATATGTTTTCAGGTATCTCCTATACTAATAGAGCCACATGCTCACCGGTTTGCCACATGATGTAGGCCTATGGACTGAACAAGAAACCACCAAAAATTTTAACCAGTCATCGTTCTCACAACACTGAGGACCAGTCATTCGAAATGACTTCTCCATGCATTTTATGCATTGGTAAAAGCACTATGATGAAAAGTGTGATATGTTTTCAGGTATCTCCTATACTAATAGAGCCACATGCTCACCGGTTTGCCACATGATGTAGGCCTATGGACTGAACAAGAAACCACCAAAAATTTTAACCAGTCATCGTTCTCACAACACTGAGGACCAGTCATTCGAAATGACTTCTCCATGCATTTTATGCATTGGTAAAAGCACTATGATGAAAAGTGTGATATGTTTTCAGGTATCTCCTATACTAATAGAGCCACATGCTCACCGGTTTGCCACATGATGTAGGCCTATGGACTGAACAAGAAACCACCAAAAATTTTAACCAGTCATCGTTCTCACAACACTGAGGACCAGTCATTCGAAATGACTTCTCCATGCATTTTATGCATTGGTAAAAGCACTATGATGAAAAGTGTGATATGTTTTCAGGTATCTCCTATACTAATAGAGCCACATGCTCACCGGTTTGCCACATGATGTAGGCCTATGGACTGAACAAGAAACCACCAAAAATTTTAACCAGTCATCGTTCTCACAACACTGAGGACCAGTCATTCGAAATGACTTCTCCATGCATTTTATGCATTGGTAAAAGCACTATGATGAAAAGTGTGATATGTTTTCAGGTATCTCCTATACTAATAGAGCCACATGCTCACCGGTTTGCCACATGATGTAGGCCTATGGACTGAACAAGAAACCACCAAAAATTTTAACCAGTCATCGTTCTCACAACACTGAGGACCAGTCATTCGAAATGACTTCTCCATGCATTTTATGCATTGGTAAAAGCACTATGATGAAAAGTGAAAGTGTGATATGTTTTCAGGTATCTCCCTATACTAATAGAGCCACATGCTCACCGGTTTGCCACATGATGTAGGCCTATGGACTGAACAAGAAACCACCAAAAATTTTAACCAGTCATCGTTCTCACAACACTGAGTACCAGTCATTCGAAATGACTTCTCCATGCATTTTATGCATTGGTAAAAGCACTATGATGAAAAGTGTGATATGTTTTCAGGTATCTCCTATACTAATAGAGCCACATGCTCACCGGTTTGCCACATGATGTAGGCCTATGGACTGAACAACAAACCACCAAAAATTTTAACCAGTCATCGTTCTCACAACACTGAGGACCAGTCATTCGAAATGACTTCTCCATGCATTTTATGCATTGGTAAAAGCACTATGATGAAAAGTGTGATATGTTTTCAGGTATCTCCTATACTAATAGAGCCACATGCTCACCGGTTTGCCACATGATGTAGGCCTATGTACTGAACAAGAAACCACCAAAAATTTTAACCAGTCATCGTTCTCACAACACTGAGGACCAGTCATTCGAAATGACTTCTCCATGCATTTTATGCATTGGCAAAAGCACTATGATGAAAAGTGTGATATGTTTTCAGGTATCTCCTATACTAATAGAGCCACATGCTCACCGGTTTGCCACATGATGTAGGCCTATAGACTGAACAAGAAACCACCAAAAATTTTACCAGTCATCGTTCTCACAACACTGAGTACCAGTCATTCGAAATGACTTCTCCATGCATTTTATGCATTGGTAAAAGCACTATGATGAAAAGTGTGATATGTTTTCAGGTATCTCCTATACTAATAGAGCCACATGCTCACCGGTTTGCCACATGATGTAGGCCTATGGACTGAACAACAAACCACCAAAAATTTTAACCAGTCATCGTTCTCACAACACTGAGGACCAGTCATTCGAAATGACTTCTCCATGCATTTTATGCATTGGTAAAAGCACTATGATGAAAAGTGTGATATGTTTTCAGGTATCTCCTATACTAATAGAGCCACATGCTCACCGGTTTGCCACATGATGTAGGCCTATGTACTGAACAAGAAACCACCAAAAATTTTAATCAGTCATCGTTCTCACAACACTGAGGACCAGTCATTCGAAATGACTTCTCCATGCATTTTATGCATTGGTAAAAGCACTATGATGAAAAGTGTGATATGTTTTCAGGTATCTCCTATACTAATAGAGCCACATGCTCACCGGTTTGCCACATGATGTAGGCCTATGGACTGAACAAGAAACCACCAAAAATTTTAACCAGTCATCGTTCTCACAACACTGAGTACCAGTCATTCGAAATGACTTCTCCATGCATTTTATGCATTGGTAAAAGCACTATGATGAAAAGTGTGATATGTTTTCAGGTATCTCCTATACTAATAGAGCCCACATGCTCACCGGTTTGCCACATGATGTAGGCCTATGGACTGAACAACAAACACCAAAATTTTTAACCAGTCATCGTTCTCACAACACTGAGGACCAGTCATTCGAAATGACTTCTCCATGCATTTTATGCATTGGTAAAAGCACTATGATGAAAAGTGTGATATGTTTTCAGGTATCTCCTATACTAATAGAGCCACATGCTCACCGGTTTGCCACATGATGTAGGCCTATGTACTGAACAAGAAACCACCAAAAATTTTAACCAGTCATCGTTCTCACAACACTGAGGACCAGTCATTCGAAATGACTTCTCCATGCATTTTATGCATTGGCAAAAGCACTATGATGAAAAGTGTGATATGTTTTCAGGTATCTCCTATACTAATAGAGCCACATGCTCACCGGTTTGCCACATGATGTAGGCCTATAGACTGAACAAGAAACCACCAAAAATTTTAACCAGTCATCGTTCTCACAACACTGAGTACCAGTCATTCGAAATGACTTCTCCATGCATTTTATGCATTGGTAAAAGCACTATGATGAAAAGTGTGATATGTTTTCAGGTATCTCCTATACTAATAGAGCCACATGCTCACCGGTTTGCCACATGATGTAGGCCTATGGACTGAACAACAAACCACCAAAAATTTTAACCAGTCATCGTTCTCACAACACTGAGGACCAGTCATTCGAAATGACTTCTCCATGCATTTTATGCATTGGTAAAAGCACTATGATGAAAAGTGTGATATGTTTTCAGGTATCTCCTATACTAATAGAGCCACATGCTCACCGTTTGCCACATGATGTAGGCTAATGGACTGAACAAGAAACCACCAAAAATTTTAACCAGTCATCGTTCTCACAACACTGAGGACCAGTCATTCGAAATGACTTCTCCATGCATTTTATGCATTGGTAAAAGCACTATGATGAAAAGTGTGATATGTTTTCAGGTATCTCCTATACTAATAGAGCCACATGCTCACCGGTTTGCCACATGATGTAGGCCTATGGACTGAACAAGAAACCACCAAAAATTTTAACCAGTCATCGTTCTCACAACCACTGAGGACCAGTCATTCGAAATGACTTTCTCCATGCATTTTATGCATTGGTAAAAGCACTATGATGAAAAGTGTGATATGTTTTCAGGTATCTCCTATACTAATAGAGCCACATGCTCACCGGTTTGCCACATGATGTAGGCCTATGGAGCTGAACAGAAACCACCAAAAATTTTAACCAGTCATCGTTCTCACAACACTGAGGACCAGTCATTCGAAATGACTTCTCCATGCATTTTATGCATTGGTAAAAGCACTATGATGAAAAGTGTGATATGTTTTCAGGTATCTCCTATACTAATAGAGCCACATGCTCACCGGTTTGCCACATGATGTAGGCCTATAGGACTGAACAAGAACACCACAAAATTTTAACCAGTCATCGTTCTCACAACACTGAGGACCAGTCATTCGAAATGACTTCTCCATGCATTTTATGCATTGGTAAAAGCACTATGATGAAAAGTATGATATGTTTTCAGGTATCTCCTATACTAATAGAGCCACATGCTCACCGGTTATGCCACATGATGTAGGCCTATGTACTGAACAAGAAACCACCAAAAATTTTAACCAGTCATCGTTCTCACAACACTGAGGACCAGTCATTCGAAATGACTTCTCCATGCATTTTATGCATTGGTAAAAGCACTATGATGAAAAGTGTGATATGTTTTCAGGTATCTCCTATACTAATAGAGCCACATGCTCACCGGTTTGCCACATGATGTAGGCCTATGGACTGAACAAGAAACCACCAAAAATTTTAACCAGTCATCGTTCTCACAACACTGAGGACCAGTCATTCGAAATGACTTCTCCATGCATTTTATGCATTGGTAAAAGCACTATGATGAAAAGTGTGATATGTTTTCAGGTATCTCCTATACTAATAGAGCCACATGCTCACCGGTTTGCCACATGATGTAGGCCTATGGACTGAACAAGAAACCACCAAAAATTTTAACCAGTCAACGTTCTCACAACACTGAGACCAGTCATTCGAAATGACTTCTCCATGCATTTTATGCATTGGTAAAAAGCACTATGATGAAAAGTGTGATATGTTTTCAGGTATCTCCTATACTAATAGAGCCACATGCTCACCGGTTTGCCACATGAAGTAGGCCTATGTACTGAACAAGAAACCACCACAAATTTTAACCAGTCATCGTTCTCACAACACTGAGGACCAGTCATTCGAAATGACTTCTCCATGCATTTTATGCATTGGTAAAAGCACTATGATGAAAAGTGTGATATGTTTTCAGGTATCTCCTATACTAATAGAGCCACATGCTCACCGGTTTGCCACATGATGTAGGCCTATGGACTGAACAAGAAACCACCAAAAATTTTAACCAGTCATCGTTCTCACAACACTGAGGACCAGTCATTCGAAATGACTTCTCCATGCATTTTATGCATTGGTAAAAGCACTATGATGAAAAGTGTGATATGTTTTCAGGTATCTCCCTATACTAATAGAGCCACATGCTCACCGGTTTGCACATGTTGTAGGCCTATGGACCTGAACAAGAAACCACCAAAAATTTTAACCAGTCATCGTTCTCACAACACTGAGGACCAGTCATTCGAAATGACTTCTCCATGCATTTTATGCATTGGTAAAAGCACTATGATGAAAAGTGTGATATGTTTTCAGGTATCTCCTATACTAATAGAGCCACATGCTCACCGGTTTGCCATATGATGTAGGCTAATGGACTGACAAGAAACCACCAAAAATTTTAACCAGTCATCGTTCTCACAACACTGAGGACCCGTCATTCGAAATGACTTCTCCATGCATTTTATGCATTGGTAAAAGCACTATGATGAAAAGTGTGATATGTTTTCAGGTATCTCCTATACTAATAGAGCCACATGCTCACCGGTTTGCCACATGATGTAGGGCTAATGGACTGAACAAGAAACCACCAAAAAATTTTAACCAGTCATCGTTCTCACAACACTGAGGACCAGTCATTCGAAATGACTTCTCCATGCATTTTATGCATTGGTAAAAGCACTATGATGAAAAGTGTGATTTGTTTTCAGGTATCTCCTATACTAATAGAGCCACATGCTCACCGGTTTGCCACATGATGTAGGCCTATGACCTGAACAGAAACCACCAAAAATTTTAACCAGTCATCGTTCTCACAACACTGAGGACCAGTCATCGAAATGACTTCTCCATGCATTTTATGCATTGGTAAAAGCACTATGATGAAAAGTATATGTTTTCAGGTATCTCCTATACTAATAGAGCCACATGCTCACCGGTTTGCCACATGATGTAGTGCCTATGTACTGAACAAGAAACCACCAAAAATTTTAACCAGTCATCGTTCTCACAACACTGAGGACCAGTCATTCGAAATGACTTCTCCATGCATTTTATGCATTGGTAAAAGCACTATGATGAAAAGTGTGATATGTTTTCAGGTATCTCCTATACTAATAGAGCCACATGCTCACCGGTTTGCCACATGTTGTAGGCCTATGGACTGAACAAGAAACCACCAAAAATTTTAACCAGTCATCGTTCTCACAACACTGAGGACCAGTCATTCGAAATGACTTCTCCATGCATTTTATGCATTGGTAAAAGCACTATGATGAAAAGTGTGATATGTTTTCAGGTATCTCCTATACTAATAGAGCCACATGCTCACCGGTTTGCCACATGATGTAGGCCTATGGACTGAACAAGAAACCACCAAAAATTTTAACCAGTCATCGTTCTCACAACACTGAGGACCCGTCATTCGAAATGACTTCTCCATGCATTTTATGCATTGGTAAAAGCACTATGATGAAAAGTGTGATATGTTTTCAGGTATCTCCTATACTAATAGAGCCACATGCTCACCGGTTTGCCACATGATGTAGGCCTATGGACTGAACAAGAAACCACCAAAAATTTTAACCAGTCATCGTTCTCACAACACTGAGGACCAGTCATTCGAAATGACTTCTCCATGCATTTTATGCATTGGTAAAAGCACTATGATGAAAAGTGTGATATGTTTTCAGGTATCTCCTATACTAATAGAGCCACATGCTCACCGGTTTGCCACATGATGTAGGCCTATGGACTGAACAAGAAACCACCAAAAATTTTAACCAGTCATCGTTCTCACAACACTGAGGACCAGTCATTCGAAATGACTTCTCCATGCATTTTATGCATTGTTAAAAGCACTATGATGAAAAGTATATGTTTTCAGGTATCTCCTATACTAATAGAGCCACATGCTCACCGGTTTGCCACATGATGTAGGCCTATGTACTGAACAAGAAACCACCAAAAATTTTAACCAGTCATCGTTCTCACAACACTGAGGACCAGTCATTCGAAATGACTTCTCCATGCATTTTATGCATTGGTAAAAGCACTATGATGAAAAGTGTGATATGTTTTCAGGTATCTCCTATACTAATAGAGCCACATGCTCACCGGTTTGCCACATGATGTAGGCTAATGGACTGAACAAGAAACCACCAAAAATTTTAACCAGTCATCGTTCTCACAACACTGAGGACCAGTCATTCGAAATGACTTCTCCATGCATTTTATGCATTGGTAAAAGCACTATGATGAAAAGTGTGATATGTTTTCAGGTATCTCCTATACTAATAGAGCCACATGCTCACCGGTTTGCCACATGATGTAGGCCTATGGACTGAACAAGAAACACCAAAAATTTTAACCAGTCATCGTTCTCACAACACTGAGGACCAGTCATTCGAAATGACTTCTCCATGCATTTTATGCATTGGTAAAAGCACTATGATGAAAAGTGTGATATGTTTTCAGGTATCTCCTATACTAATAGAGCCACATGCTCACCGGTTTGCCACATGATGTAGGCCTATGGACTGAACAAGAAACCACCAAAAATTTTAACCAGTCATCGTTCTCACAACACTGAGGACCAGTCATTCGAAATGACTTCTCCATGCATTTTATGCATTGGTAAAAGCACTATGATGAAAAGTGTGATATGTTTTCAGGTATCTCCCTATACTAATAGAGCCACATGCTCACCGGTTTGCCACATGATGTAGGCCTATGGACTGAACAAGAAACCACCAAAAATTTTAACCAGTCATCGTTCTCACAACACTGAGGACCAGTCATTCGAAATGACTTCTCCATGCATTTTATGCACTGGTAAAAGGCACTATGATGAAAAGTGTGATATGTTTTCAGGTATCTCCTATACTAATAGAGCCACATGCTCACCGGTTTGCCACATGATGTAGGCTAATGGACTGAACAAGAAACCACCCAAAAATTTAAACCAGTCATCGTTCTCGCACACTGAGGACCCAGTCATTCGAAATGACTTCTCCATGCATTTTATGCATTGGTAAAAGCATTATGATGAAAAGTGTGATATGTTTTCAGGTATCTCCTATACTAATAGAGCCACATGCTCGACCGGTTTTGCCACATGATGTAGGCCTATGGACTGAACAAGAAACCACCAAAAATTTTAACCAGGTCAATCGTTCTCACAACACTGAGGACCAGTCATTCGAAATGACTTCTCATGCATTTTATGCATTGGTAAAAGCACTATGATGAAAAGTGTGATATGTTTTCAGGTATCTCCTATACTAATAGAGCCACATGCTCACCGTTTGCCACATGATGTAGGCCTATGTACTGAACAAGAAACCACCAAAAATTTTAACCAGTCATCGTTCTCACAACACTGAGGACCAGTCATTCAAAATGACTTCTCCATGCATTTTATGCATTGGTAAAAGCACTATGATGAAAAGTAGTGATATGTTTTCAGGTATCTCCTATACTAATAGAGCCACATGCTCACCGGTTTGCCACATGATGTAGGCCTATGGACTGAACAAGAAACCACCAAAAATTTTAACCAGTCATCGTTCTCACAACACTGAGTACCAGTCATTCGAAATGACTTCTCCATGCATTTTATGCATTGGTAAAAGCACTATGATGAAAAGTGTGATATGTTTTCAGGTATCTCCTATACTAATAGAGCCACATGCTCACCGGTTTGCCACATGATGTAGGCCTATGGACTGAACAAGAAACCACCAAAAATTTTAACCAGTCATCGATCTCACAACACTGAGGACCAGTCATTCGAAATGACTTCTCCATGCATTTTATGCATTGGTAAAAGCACTATGATGAAAAGTGTGATATGTTTTCAGGTATCTCCTATACTAATAGAGCCACATGCTCACGGTTTGCCACATGATGTAGGCCTATGGACTGTACAAGAAACCACCAAAAATTTTAACCAGTCATCGTTCTCACAACACTGAGGACCAGTCATTCGAAATGACTTCTCCATGCATTTTATGCATTGGTAAAAGCACTATGATGAAAAGTGTGATATGTTTTCAGGTATCTCCTATACTAATAGAGCCACATGCTCACCGGTTTGCCACATGATGTAGGCCTATGGACTGAACAAGAAACCACCAAAAATTTTAACCAGTCATCGTTCTCACAACACTGAGGACCAGTCATTCGAAATGACTTCTCCATGCATTTTATGCATTGGTAAAAGCACTATGATGAAAAGTGTGATATGTTTTCAGGTATCTCCTATACTAATAGAGCCACATGCTCACCGGTTTGCCACATGATGTAGGCCTATGGACTGAACAAGAAACCACCAAAAATTTTAACCAGTCATCGTTCTCACAACACTGAGGACCAGTCATTCGAAATGACTTCTCCATGCATTTTATGCATGGTAAAAGCACTATGATGAAAAAGTATGATATGTTTTCAGGTATCTCCTATACTAATAGAGCCACATGCTCACCGGTTTGCCACATGATGTAGGCCTATGGACTGAACAAGAAACCACCAAAAATTTTAACCAGTCATCGTTCTCACAACACTGAGGACCAGTCATTCGAAATGACTTCTCCATGCATTTTATGCACTGGTAAAAGCACTATGATGAAAAGTGTGATATGTTTTCAGGTATCTCCTATACTAATAGAGCCACATGCTCACCGGTTTGCCACATGATGTAGGCTAATGGACTGAACAAGAAACCACCAAAAATTTTAACCAGTCATCGTTCTCACAACACTGAGGACCAGTCATTCGAAATGACTTCTCCATGCATTTTATGCATTGGTAAAAGCATTATGATGAAAAGTGTGATATGTTTTCAGGTATCTCCTATACTAATAGAGCCACATGCTCACCGGTTTGCCACATGATGTAGGCCTATGGACTGAACAAGAAACCACCAAAAATTTTAACCAGTCATCGTTCTCACAACACTGAGGACCAGTCATTCGAAATGACTTCTCCATGCATTTTATGCATTGGTAAAAGCACTATGATGAAAAGTGTGATATGTTTTCAGGTATCTCCTATACTAATAGAGCCACATGCTCACCGGTTTGCCACATGATGTAGGCCTATGTACTGAACAAGAAACCACCAAAAATTTTAACCAGTCATCGTTCTCACAACACTGAGGACCAGTCATTCAAAATGACTTCTCCATGCATTTTATGCATTGGTAAAAGCACTATGATGAAAAGTGTGATATGTTTTCAGGTATCTCCTATACTAATAGAGCCACATGCTCACCGGTTTGCCACATGATGTAGGCCTATGGACTGAACAAGAAACCACCAAAAATTTTAACCAGTCATCGTTCTCACAACACTGAGTACCAGTCATTCGAAATGACTTCTCCATGCATTTTATGCATTGGTAAAAGCACTATGATGAAAAGTGTGATATGTTTTCAGGTATCTCCTATACTAATAGAGCCACATGCTCACCGGTTTGCCACATGATGTAGGCCTATGGACTGAACAAGAAACCACCAAAAATTTTAACCAGTCATCGTTCTCACAACACTGAGGACCAGTCATTCGAAATGACTTCTCCATGCATTTTATGCATTGGTAAAAGCACTATGATGAAAAGTGTGATATGTTTTCAGGTATCTCCTATACTAATAGAGCCACATGCTCACCGGTTTGCCACATGATGTAGGCTAATGGACTGTACAAGAAACCACCAAAAATTTTAACCAGTCATCGTTCTCACAACACTGAGGACCAGTCATTCGAAATGACTTCTCCATGCATTTTATGCATTGGTAAAAGCACTATGATGAAAAGTGTGATATGTTTTCAGGTATCTCCTATACTAATAGAGCCACATGCTCACCGGTTTGCCACATGATGTAGGCCTATGGACTGAACAAGAAACCACCAAAAATTTTAACCAGTCATCGTTCTCACAACACTGAGGACCAGTCATTCGAAATGACTTCTCCATGCATTTTATGCATTGGTAAAAGCACTATGATGAAAAGTGTGATATGTTTTCAGGTATCTCCTATACTAATAGAGCCACATGCTCACCGGTTTGCCACATGATGTAGGCCTATGGACTGAACAAGAAACCACCAAAAATTTTAACCAGTCATCGTTCTCACAACACTGGGGACCAGTCATTCGAAATGACTTCTCCATGCATTTTATGCATTGGTAAAAGCACTATGATGAAAAGTATGATATGTTTTCAGGTATCTCCTATACTAATAGAGCCACATGCTCACCGGTTTGCCACATGATGTAGGCCTATGGACTGAACAAGAAACCACCAAAAATTTTAACCAGTCATCGTTCTCACAACACTGAGGACCAGTCATTCGAAATGACTTCTCCATGCATTTTATGCATTGGTAAAAGCACTATGATGAAAAGTGTGATATGTTTTCAGGTATCTCCTATACTAATAGAGCCACATGCTCACCGGTTTGCCACATGATGTAGGCCTATGGACTGAACAAGAAACCACCAAAAATTTTAACCAGTCATCGTTCTCACAACACTGAGGACCAGTCATTCGAAATGACTTCTCCATGCATTTTATGCATTGGTAAAAGCACTATGATGAAAAGTGTGATATGTTTTCAGGTATCTCCTATACTAATAGAGCCACATGCTCACCGGTTTGCCACATGATGTAGGCCTATGGACTGAACAAGAAACCACCAAAAATTTTAACCAGTCATCGTTCTCACAACACTGAGGACCAGTCATTCGAAATGACTTCTCCATGCATTTTATGCATTGGTAAAAGCACTATGATGAAAAGTGTGATATGTTTTCAGGTATCTCCTATACTAATAGAGCCACATGCTCACCGGTTTGCCACATGATGTAGGCTAATGGACTGAACAAGAAACCACCAAAAATTTTAACCAGTCATCGTTCTCACAACACTGAGGACCAGTCATTCGAAATGACTTCTCCATGCATTTTATGCATTGGTAAAAGCATTATGATGAAAAGTGTGATATGTTTTCAGGTATCTCCTATACTAATAGAGCCACATGCTCACCGGTTTGCCACAAGATGTAGGCCTATGGACTGAACAAGAAACCACCAAAAATTTTAACCAGTCATCGTTCTCACAACACTGAGGACCAGTCATTCGAAATGACTTCTCCATGCATTTTATGCATTGGTAAAAGCACTATGATGAAAAGTGTGATATGTTTTCAGGTATCTCCTATACTAATAGAGCCACATGCTCACCGGTTTGCCACATGATGTAGGCCTATGTACTGAACAAGAAACCACCAAAAATTTTAACCAGTCATCGTTCTCACAACACTGAGGACCAGTCATTCAAAATGACTTCTCCATGCATTTTATGCATTGGTAAAAGCACTATGATGAAAAGTGTGATATGTTTTCAGGTATCTCCTATACTAATAGAGCCACATGCTCACCGGTTTGCCACATGATGTAGGCCTATGGACTGAACAAGAAACCACCAAAAATTTTAACCAGTCATCGTTCTCACAACACTGAGTACCAGTCATTCGAAATGACTTCTCCATGCATTTTATGCATTGGTAAAAGCACTATGATGAAAAGTGTGATATGTTTTCAGGTATCTCCTATACTAATAGAGCCACATGCTCACCGGTTTGCCACATGATGTAGGCCTATGGACTGAACAAGAAACCACCAAAAATTTTAACCAGTCATCGTTCTCACAACACTGAGGACCAGTCATTCGAAATGACTTCTCCATGCATTTTATGCATTGGTAAAAGCACTATGATGAAAAGTGTGATATGTTTTCAGGTATCTCCTATACTAATAGAGCCACATGCTCACCGGTTTGCCACATGATGTAGGCTAATGGACTGTACAAGAAACCACCAAAAATTTTAACCAGTCATCGTTCTCACAACACTGAGGACCAGTCATTTGAAATGACTTCTCCATGCATTTTATGCATTGGTAAAAGCACTATGATGAAAAGTGTGATATGTTTTCAGGTATCTCCTATACTAATAGAGCCACATGCTCACCGGTTTGCCACATGATGTAGGCCTATGGACTGAACAAGAAACCACCAAAAATTTTAACCAGTCATCGTTCTCACAACACTGAGGACCAGTCATTCGAAATGACTTCTCCATGCATTTTATGCATTGGTAAAAGCACTATGATGAAAAGTGTGATATGTTTTCAGGTATCTCCTATACTAATAGAGCCACATGCTCACCGGTTTGCCACATGATGTAGGCCTATGGACTGAACAAGAAACCACCAAAAATTTTAACCAGTCATCGTTCTCACAACACTGAGGACCAGTCATTCGAAATGACTTCTCCATGCATTTTATGCATTGGTAAAAGCACTATGATGAAAAGTATGATATGTTTTCAGGTATCTCCTATACTAATAGAGCCACATGCTCACCGGTTTGCCACATGATGTAGGCCTATGGACTGAACAAGAAACCACCAAAAATTTTAACCAGTCATCGTTCTCACAACACTGAGGACCAGTCATTCGAAATGACTTCTCCATGCATTTTATGCATTGGTAAAAGCACTATGATGAAAAGTGTGATATGTTTTCAGGTATCTCCTATACTAATAGAGCCACATGCTCACCGGTTTGCCACATGATGTAGGCCTATGGACTGAACAAGAAACCACCAAAAATTTTAACCAGTCATCGTTCTCACAACACTGAGGACCAGTCATTCGAAATGACTTCTCCATGCATTTTATGCATTGGTAAAAGCACTATGATGAAAAGTGTGATATGTTTTCAGGTATCTCCTATACTAATAGAGCCACATGCTCACCGGTTTGCCACATGATGTAGGCCTATGGACTGAACAAGAAACCACCAAAAATTTTAACCAGTCATCGTTCTCACAACACTGAGGACCAGTCATTCGTATTGACTTCTCCATGCATTTTATGCATTGGTAAAAGCACTATGATGAAAAGTGTGATATGTTTTCAGGTATCTCCTATACTAATAGAGCCACATGCTCACCGGTTTGCCACATGATGTAGGCCTATGGACTGAACAAGAAACCACCAAAAATTTTAACCAGTCATCGTTCTCACAACACTGAGGACCAGTCATTCGAAATGACTTCTCCATGCATTTTATGCATTGGTAAAAGCACTATGATGAAAAGTGTGATATGTTTTCAGGTATCTCCTATACTAATAGAGCCACATGCTCACCGGTTTGCCACATGATGTAGGCCTATGGACTGAACAAGAAACCACCAAAAATTTTAACCAGTCATCGTTCTCACAACACTGAGGACCAGTCATTCGAAATGACTTCTCCATGCATTTTATGCATTGGTAAAAGCACTATGATGAAAAGTGTGATATGTTTTCAGGTATCTCCTATACTAATAGAGCCACATGCTCACCGGTTTGCCACATGATGTAGGCCTATGGACTGAACAAGAAACCAC
Source organism: Ranitomeya imitator (assembly GCF_032444005.1). Taxonomy (NCBI): domain Eukaryota; kingdom Metazoa; phylum Chordata; class Amphibia; order Anura; family Dendrobatidae; genus Ranitomeya; species Ranitomeya imitator. The sequence goes on from NW_027193381.1 coordinate 66,168, forward strand.
CAAAAATTTTAACCAGTCATCGTTCTCACAACACTGAGGACCAGTCATTCGAAATGACTTCTCCATGCATTTTATGCATTGGTAAAAGCACTATGATGAAAAGTGTGATATGTTTTCAGGTATCTCCTATACTAATAGAGCCACATGCTCACCGGTTTGCCACATGATGTAGGCCTATGGACTGAACAAGAAACCACCAAAAATTTTAACCAGTCATCGTTCTCACAACACTGAGGACCAGTCATTCGAAATGACTTCTCCAGTCATTTTATGCATTGGTAAAAGCACTATGATGAAAAGTGTGATATATTTTCAGGTATCTCCTATACTAATAGAGCCACATGCTCACCGGTTTGCCACATGATGTAGGCCTATGGACTGAACAAGAAACCACCAAAAATTTTAACCAGTCATCGTTCTCACAACACTGAGGACCAGTCATTCGAAATGACTTCTCCATGCATTTTATGCATTGGTAAAAGCACTATGATGAAAAGTGTGATATGTTTTCAGGTATCTCCTATACTAATAGAGCCACATGCTCACCGGTTTGCCACATGATGTAGGCCTATGTACTGAACAAGAAACCACCAAAAATTTTAACCAGTCATCGTTCTCACAACACTGAGGACCAGTCATTCGAAATGACTTCTCCATGCATTTTATGCATTGGTAAAAGCACTATGATGAAAAGTGTGATATGTTTTCAGGTATCTCCTATACTAATAGAGCCACATGCTCACCGGTTTGCCACATGATGTAGGCCTATGGACTGAACAAGAAACCACCAAAAATTTTAACCAGTCATCGTTCTCACAACACTGAGGACCAGTCATTCGAAATGACTTCTCCATGCATTTTATGCATTGGTAAAAGCACTATGATGAAAAGTGTGATATGTTTTCAGGTATCTCCTATACTAATAGAGCCACATGCTCACCGGTTTGCCACATGATGTAGGCCTATGGACTGAACAACAAACCACCAAAAATTTTAACCAGTCATCGTTCTCACAACACTGAGGACCAGTCATTCGAAATGACTTCTCCATGCATTTTATGCATTGGTAAAAGCACTATGATGAAAAGTGTGATATGTTTTCAGGTATCTCCTATACTAATAGAGCCACATGCTCACCGGTTTGCCACATGATGTAGGCTAATGGACTGAACAAGAAACCACCAAAAATTTTAACCAGTCATCGTTCTCACAACACTGAGGACCAGTCATTCGAAATGACTTCTCCATGCATTTTATGCATTGGTAAAAGCACTATGATGAAAAGTGTGATATGTTTTCAGGTATCTCCTATACTAATAGAGCCACATGCTCACCGGTTTGCCACATGATGTAGGCCTATGGACTGAACAAGAAACCACCAAAAATTTTAACCAGTCATCGTTCTCACAACACTGAGGACCAGTCATTCGAAATGACTTCTCCATGCATTTTATGCATTGGTAAAAGCACTATGATGAAAAGTGTGATATGTTTTCAGGTATCTCCTATACTAATAGAGCCACATGCTCACCGGTTTGCCACATGATGTAGGCCTATGGACTGAACAAGAAACCACCAAAAATTTTAACCAGTCATCGTTCTCACAACACTGAGGACCAGTCATTCGAAATGACTTCTCCATGCATTTTATGCATTGGTAAAAGCACTATGATGAAAAGTATGATATGTTTTCAGGTATCTCCTATACTAATAGAGCCACATGCTCACCGGTTTGCCACATGATGTAGGCCTATGGACTGAACAAGAAACCACCAAAAATTTTAACCAGTCATCGTTCTCACAACACTGAGGACCAGTCATTCGAAATGACTTCTCCATGCATTTTATGCATTGGTAAAAGCACTATGATGAAAAGTATGATATGTTTTCAGGTATCTCCTATACTAATAGAGCCACATGCTCACCGGTTTGCCACATGATGTAGGCCTATGGACTGAACAAGAAACCACCAAAAATTTTAACCAGTCATCGTTCTCACAACACTGAGGACCAGTCATTCGAAATGACTTCTCCATGCATTTTATGCATTGGTAAAAGCACTATGATGAAAAGTGTGATATGTTTTCAGGTATCTCCTATACTAATAGAGCCACATGCTCACCGGTTTGCCACATGATGTAGGCCTATGGACTGAACAAGAAACCACCAAAAATTTTAACCAGTCAACGTTCTCACAACACTGAGGACCAGTCATTCGAAATGACTTCTCCATGCATTTTATGCATTGGTAAAAGCACTATGATGAAAAGTGTGATATGTTTTCAGGTATCTCCTATACTAATAGAGCCACATGCTCACCGGTTTGCCACATGATGTAGGCCTATGGACTGAACAAGAAACCACCAAAAATTTTAACCAGTCAACGTTCTCACAACACTGAGGACCAGTCATTCGAAATGACTTCTCCATGCATTTTATGCATTGGTAAAAGCACTATGATGAAAAGTGTGATATGTTTTCAGGTATCTCCTATACTAATAGAGCCACATGCTCACCGGTTTGCCACATGATGTAGGCCTATGGACTGAACAAGAAACCACCAAAAATTTTAACCAGTCATCGTTCTCACAACACTGAGGACCAGTCATTCGAAATGACTTCTCCATGCATTTTATGCATTGGTAAAAGCACTATGATGAAAAGTGTGATATGTTTTCAGGTATCTCCTATACTAATAGAGCCACATGCTCACCGGTTTGCCACATGATGTAGGCCTATGGACTGAACAAGAAACCACCAAAAATTTTAACCAGTCATCGTTCTCACAACACTGAGGACCAGTCATTCGAAATGACTTCTCCATGCATTTTATGCATTGGTAAAAGCACTATGATGAAAAGTGTGATATGTTTTCAGGTATCTCCTATACTAATAGAGCCACATGCTCACCGGTTTGCCACATGATGTAGGCCTATGGACTGAACAAGAAACCACCAAAAATTTTAACCAGTCATCGTTCTCACAACACTGAGGACCAGTCATTCGAAATGACTTCTCCATGCATTTTATGCATTGGTAAAAGCACTATGATGAAAAGTGTGATATGTTTTCAGGTATCTCCTATACTAATAGAGCCACATGCTCACCGGTTTGCCACATGATGTAGGCCTATGTACTGAACAAGAAACCACCAAAAATTTTAACCAGTCATCGTTCTCACAACACTGAGGACCAGTCATTCGAAATGACTTCTCCATGCATTTTATGCATTGGTAAAAGCACTATGATGAAAAGTGTGATATGTTTTCAGGTATCTCCTATACTAATAGAGCCACATGCTCACCGGTTTGCCACATGATGTAGGCCTATGGACTGAACAAGAAACCACCAAAAATTTTAACCAGTCCATCGTTCTCACAACACTGAGGACCAGTCATTCGAAATGACTTCTCCATGCATTTTATGCATTGGTAAAAGCACTATGATGAAAAGTGTGATATGTTTTCAGGTATCTCCTATACTAATAGAGCCACATGCTCACCGGTTTGCCACATGATGTAGGCCTATGGACTGAACAACAAACCACCAAAAATTTTAACCAGTCATCGTTCTCACAACACTGAGGACCAGTCATTCGAAATGACTTCTCCATGCATTTTATGCATTGGTAAAAGCACTATGATGAAAAGTGTGATATGTTTTCAGGTATCTCCTATACTAATAGAGCCACATGCTCACCGGTTTGCCACATGATGTAGGCTAATGGACTGAACAAGAAACCACCAAAAATTTTAACCAGTCATCGTTCTCACAACACTGAGGACCAGTCCATTCGAAATGACTTCTCCATGCATTTTATGCATTGGTAAAAGCACTATGATGAAAAGTGTGATATGTTTTTCAGGTATCTCCTATACTAATAGAGCCACATGCTCACCGGTTTGCCACATGAATGTAGGCCTATGGACTGAACAAGAAACCACCAAAAATTTTAACCAGTCATCGTTCTCACAACACTGAGGACCAGTCATTCGAAATGACTTCTCCATGCATTTTATGCATTGGTAAAAGCACTATGATGAAAAGTGTGATATGTTTTCAGGTATCTCCTATACTAATAGAGCCACATGCTCACCGGTTTGCCACATGATGTAGGCCTATGGACTGAACAAGAAACCACCAAAATTTTAACCAGTCATCGTTCTCACAACACTGAGGACCAGTCATTCGAAATGACTTCTCCATGCATTTTATGCATTGGTAAAAGCACTATGATGAAAAGTATGATATGTTTTCAGGTATCTCCTATACTAATAGAGCCACATGCTCACCGGTTTGCCACATGATGTAGGCCTATGGACTGAACAAGAAACCACCAAAAATTTTAACCAGTCATCGTTCTCACAACACTGAGGACCAGTCATTCGAAATGACTTCTCCATGCATTTTTATGCATTGGTAAAAGCACTATGATGAAAAGTATGATATTTTTCAGGTATCTCCTATACTAATAGAGCCACATGCTCACCGGTTTGCCACATGATGTAGGCCTATGGACTGAACAAGAAACCACCAAAAATTTTAACCAGTCATCGTTCTCACAACACTGAGGACCAGTCATTCGAAATGACTTCTCCATGCATTTTATGCATTGGTAAAAGCACTATGATGAAAAGTGTGATATGTTTTCAGGTATCTCCTATACTAATAGAGCCACATGCTCACCGGTTTGCCACATGATGTAGGCCTATGGACTGAACAAGAAACCACCAAAATTTTAACCAGTCAACGTTCTCACAACACTGAGGACCAGTCATTCGAAATGACTTCTCCATGCATTTTATGCATTGGTAAAAGCACTATGATGAAAAGTGTGATATGTTTTCAGGTATCTCCTATACTAATAGAGCCACATGCTCACCGGTTTTGCCACATGATGTAGGCCTATGGACTGAACAAGAAACCACCAAAAATTTTAACCAGTCAACGTTCTCACAACACTGAGGACCAGTCATTCGAAATGACTTCTCCATGCATTTTATGCATTGGTAAAAGCACTATGATGAAAAGTGTGATATGTTTTCAGGTATCTCCTATACTAATAGAGCCACATGCTCACCGGTTTGCCACATGATGTAGGCCTATGGACTGAACAAGAAACCACCAAAAATTTTAACCAGTCATCGTTCTCACAACACTGAGGACCAGTCATTCGAAATGACTTCTCCATGCATTTTATGCATTGGTAAAAGCACTATGATGAAAAGTGTGATATGTTTTCAGGTATCTCCTATACTAATAGAGCCACATGCTCACCGGTTTGCCACATGATGTAGGCCTATGGACTGAACAAGAAACCACCAAAAATTTTAACCAGTCATCGTTCTCACAACACTGAGGACCAGTCATTCGAAATGACTTCTCCATGCATTTTATGCATTGGTAAAAGCACTATGATGAAAAGTGTGATATGTTTTCAGGTATCTCCTATACTAATAGAGCCACATGCTCACCGGTTTGCCACATGATGTAGGCCTATGGACTGAACAAGAAACCACCAAAAATTTTAACCAGTCATCGTTCTCACAACACTGAGGACCAGTCATTCGAAATGACTTCTCCATGCATTTTATGCATTGGTAAAAAGCACTATGATGAAAAGTGTGATATGTTTTCAGGTATCTCCTATACTAATAGAGCCACATGCTCACCGGTTTGCCATATGATGTAGGCTAATGGACCTGAACAAGAAACCACCAAAAATTTTAACCAGTCATCGTTCTCACAACACTGAGGACCAGTCATTCGAAATGACTTCTCCATGCATTTTATGCATTGGTAAAAGCACTATGATGAAAAAGTGTGATATGTTTTCAGGTATCTCCTATACTAATAGAGCCACATGCTCACCGGTTTGCCATATGATGTAGGCTAATGGACTGAACAAGAAACCACCAAAAATTTTAACCAGTCAGCGTTCTCACAACACTGAGGACCAGTCATTCGAAATGACTTCTCCATGCATTTTATGCATTGGTAAAAGCACTATGATGAAAAGTGTGATTTGTTTTCAGGTATCTCCTATACTAATAGAGCCACATGCTCACCGGTTTGCCACATGATGTAGGCCTATGGACTGAACAAGAAACCACCAAAAATTTTAACCAGTCATCGTTCTCACAACACTGAGGACCAGTCATTCGAAATGACTTCTCCATGCATTTTATGCATTGGTAAAAGCACTATGATGAAAAGTATATGTTTTCAGGTATCTCCTATACTAATAGAGCCACATGCTCACCGGTTTGCCACATGATGTAGGCCTATGTACTGAACAAGAAACCACCAAAAATTTTAACCAGTCATCGTTCTCACAACACTGAGGACCAGTCATTCGAAATGACTTCTCCATGCATTTTATGCATTGGTAAAAGCACTATGATGAAAAGTGTGATATGTTTTCAGGTATCTCCTATACTAATAGAGCCACATGCTCACCGGTTTGCCACATGATGTAGGCTAATGGACTGAACAAGAAACCACCAAAAATTTTAACCAGTCATCGTTCTCACAACACTGAGGACCCGTCATTCGAAATGACTTCTCCATGCATTTTATGCATTGGTAAAAGCACTATGATGAAAAGTGTGATATGTTTTCAGGTATCTCCTATACTAATAGAGCCACATGCTCACCGGTTTGCCACATGATGTAGGCCTATGGACTGAACAAGAAACCACCAAAAATTTTAACCAGTCATCGTTCTCACAACACTGAGGACCAGTCATTCGAAATGACTTCTCCATGCATTTTATGCATTGGTAAAAGCACTATGATGAAAAGTGTGATATGTTTTCAGGTATCTCCTATACTAATAGAGCCACATGCTCACCGGTTTGCCACATGATGTAGGCCTATGGACTGAACAAGAAACCACCAAAAATTTTAACCAGTCATCGTTCTCACAACACTGAGGACCAGTCATTCGAAATGACTTCTCCATGCATTTTATGCATTGGTAAAAGCACTATGATGAAAAGTGTGATATGTTTTCAGGTATCTCCTATACTAATAGAGCCACATGCTCACCGGTTTGCCACATGATGTAGGCCTATGGACTGAACAAGAAACCACCAAAAATTTTAACCAGTCATCGTTCTCACAACACTGAGGACCAGTCATTCGAAATGACTTCTCCATGCATTTTATGCATTGGTAAAAGCACTATGATGAAAAGTGTGATATGTTTTCAGGTATCTCCTATACTAATAGAGCCACATGCTCACCGGTTTGCCACATGATGTAGGCTAATGGACTGAACAAGAAACCACCAAAAATTTTAACCAGTCATCGTTCTCACAACACTGAGGACCAGTCATTCGAAATGACTTCTCCATGCATTTTATGCATTGGTAAAAGCACTATGATGAAAAGTGTGATATGTTTTCAGGTATCTCCTATACTAATAGAGCCACATGCTCACCGGTTTGCCACATGATGTAGGCTAATGGACTGAACAAGAAACCACCAAAAATTTTAACCAGTCATCGTTCTCACAACACTGAGGACCAGTCATTCGAAATGACTTCTCCATGCATTTTATGCATTGGTAAAAGCACTATGATGAAAAGTGTGATATGTTTTCAGGTATGTCCTATACTAATAGAGCCACATGCTCACCGGTTTGCCACATGATGTAGGCCTATGTACTGAACAAGAAACCACCAAAAATTTTAACCAGTCATCGTTCTCACAACACTGAGGACCAGTCATTCAAAATGACTTCTCCATGCATTTTATGCATTGGTAAAAGCACTATGATGAAAAGTGTGATATGTTTTCAGGTATCTCCTATACTAATAGAGCCACATGCTCACCGGTTTGCCACATGATGTAGGCCTATGGACTGAACAAGAAACCACCAAAAATTTTAACCAGTCATCGTTCTCACAACACTGAGTACCAGTCATTCGAAATGACTTCTCCATGCATTTTATGCATTGGTAAAAGCACTATGATGAAAAGTGTGATATGTTTTCAGGTATCTCCTATACTAATAGAGCCACATGCTCACCGGTTTGCCACATGATGTAGGCCTATGGACTGAACAAGAAACCACCAAAAATTTTAACCAGTCATCGTTCTCACAACACTGAGGACCAGTCATTCGAAATGACTTCTCCATGCATTTTATGCATTGGTAAAAGCACTATGATGAAAAGTGTGATATGTTTTCAGGTATCTCCTATACTAATAGAGCCACATGCTCACCGGTTTGCCACATGATGTAGGCTAATGGACTGAACAAGAAACCACCAAAAATTTTAACCAGTCATCGTTCTCACAACACTGAGGACCAGTCATTCGAAATGACTTCTCCATGCATTTTATGCATTGGTAAAAGCACTATGATGAAAAGTGTGATATGTTTTCAGGTATCTCCTATACTAATAGAGCCACATGCTCACCGGTTTGCCACATGATGTAGGCCTATGGACTGAACAAGAAACCACCAAAAATTTTAACCAGTCATCGTTCTCACAACACTGAGGACCAGTCATTCGAAATGACTTCTCCATGCATTTTATGCATTGGTAAAAGCACTATGATGAAAAGTGTGATATGTTTTCAGGTATCTCCTATACTAATAGAGCCACATGCTCACCGGTTTGCCACATGATGTAGGCCTATGGACTGAACAAGAAACCACCAAAAATTTTAACCAGTCATCGTTCTCACAACACTGAGGACCAGTCATTCGAAATGACTTCTCCATGCATTTTATGCATTGGTAAAAGCACTATGATGAAAAGTATGATATGTTTTCAGGTATCTCCTATACTAATAGAGCCACATGCTCACCGGTTTGCCACATGATGTAGGCCTATGGACTGAACAAGAAACCACCAAAAATTTTAACCAGTCATCGTTCTCACAACACTGAGGACCAGTCATTCGAAATGACTTCTCCATGCATTTTATGCATTGGTAAAAGCACTATGATGAAAAGTGTGATATGTTTTCAGGTATCTCCTATACTAATAGAGCCACATGCTCACCGGTTTGCCACATGATGTAGGCCTATGGACTGAACAAGAAACCACCAAAAATTTTAACCAGTCATCGTTCTCACAACACTGAGGACCAGTCATTCGAAATGACTTCTCCATGCATTTTATGCATTGGTAAAAGCACTATGATGAAAAGTGTGATATGTTTTCAGGTATCTCCTATACTAATAGAGCCACATGCTCACCGGTTTGCCACATGATGTAGGCCTATGGACTGAACAAGAAACCACCAAAAATTTTAACCAGTCATCGTTCTCACAACACTGAGGACCAGTCATTCGAAATGACTTCTCCATGCATTTTATGCATTGGTAAAAGCACTATGATGAAAAGTGTGATATGTTTTCAGGTATCTCCTATACTAATAGAGCCACATGCTCACCGGTTTGCCACATGATGTAGGCCTATGGACTGAACAAGAAACCACCAAAAATTTTAACCAGTCATCGTTCTCACAACACTGAGGACCAGTCATTCGAAATGACTTCTCCATGCATTTTATGCATTGGTAAAAGCACTATGATGAAAAGTGTGATATGTTTTCAGGTATCTCCTATACTAATAGAGCCACATGCTCACCGGTTTGCCACATGATGTAGGCCTATGTACTGAACAAGAAACCACCAAAAATTTTAACCAGTCATCGTTCTCACAACACTGAGGACCAGTCATTCGAAATGACTTCTCCATGCATTTTATGCATTGGTAAAAGCACTATGATGAAAAGTGTGATATGTTTTCAGGTATCTCCTATACTAATAGAGCCACATGCTCACCGGTTTGCCACATGATGTAGGCCTATGGACTGAACAAGAAACCACCAAAAATTTTAACCAGTCATCGTTCTCACAACACTGAGGACCAGTCATTCGAAATGACTTCTCCATGCATTTTATGCATTGGTAAAAGCACTATGATGAAAAGTGTGATATGTTTTCAGGTATCTCCTATACTAATAGAGCCACATGCTCACCGGTTTGCCACATGATGTAGGCCTATGGACTGAACAAGAAACCACCAAAAATTTTAACCAGTCATCGTTCTCACAACACTGAGGACCAGTCATTCGAAATGACTTCTCCATGCATTTTATGCATTGGTAAAAGCACTATGATGAAAAGTGTGATATGTTTTCAGGTATCTCCTATACTAATAGAGCCACATGCTCACCGGTTTGCCACATGATGTAGGCCTATGGACTGAACAAGAAACCACCAAAAATTTTAACCAGTCATCGTTCTCACAACACTGAGGACCAGTCATTCGAAATGACTTCTCCATGCATTTTATGCATTGGTAAAAGCACTATGATGAAAAGTGTGATATGTTTTCAGGTATCTCCTATACTAATAGAGCCACATGCTCACCGGTTTGCCACATGATGTAGGCCTATGGACTGAACAAGAAACCACCAAAAATTTTAACCAGTCATCGTTCTCACAACACTGAGGACCAGTCATTCGAAATGACTTCTCCAGTCATTTTATGCATTGGTAAAAGCACTATGATGAAAAGTGTGATATATTTTCAGGTATCTCCTATACTAATAGAGCCACATGCTCACCGGTTTGCCACATGATGTAGGCCTATGGACTGAACAAGAAACCACCAAAAATTTTAACCAGTCATCGTTCTCACAACACTGAGGACCAGTCATTCGAAATGACTTCTCCATGCATTTTATGCATTGGTAAAAGCACTATGATGAAAAGTGTGATATGTTTTCAGGTATCTCCTATACTAATAGAGCCACATGCTCACCGGTTTGCCACATGATGTAGGCCTATGGACTGAACAAGAAACCACCAAAAATTTTAACCAGTCATCGTTCTCACAACACTGAGGACCAGTCATTCGAAATGACTTCTCCATGCATTTTATGCATTGGTAAAAGCACTATGATGAAAAGTGTGATATGTTTTCAGGTATCTCCTATACTAATAGAGCCACATGCTCACCGGTTTGCCACATGATGTAGGCTAATGGACTGAACAAGAAACCACCAAAAATTTTAACCAGTCATCGTTCTCACAACACTGAGGACCAGTCATTCGAAATGACTTCTCCATGCATTTTATGCATTGGTAAAAGCACTATGATGAAAAGTGTGATATGTTTTCAGGTATCTCCTATACTAATAGAGCCACATGCTCACCGGTTTGCCACATGATGTAGGCCTATGGACTGAACAAGAAACCACCAAAAATTTTAACCAGTCATCGTTCTCACAACACTGAGGACCAGTCATTCGAAATGACTTCTCCATTCATTTTATGCATTGGTAAAAGCATTATGATGAAAAGTGTGATATGTTTTCAGGTATCTCCTATACTAATAGAGCCACATGCTCACCGGTTTCCCACATGATGTAGGCCTATGGACTGAACAAGAAACCACCAAAAATTCTAACCAGTCATCGTTCTCACAACACTGAGGACCAGTCATTCGAAATGACTTCTCCATGCATTTTATGCATTGGTAAAAGCACTATGATGAAAAGTGTGATATGTTTTCAGGTATCTCCTATACTAATAGAGCCACATGCTCACCGGTTTGCCACATGATGTAGGCCTATGGACTGAACAAGAAACCACCAAAAATTTTAACCAGTCATCGTTCTCACAACACTGAGGACCAGTCATTCGAAATGACTTCTCCATGCATTTTATGCATTGGTAAAAGCACTATGATGAAAAGTGTGATATGTTTTCAGGTATCTCCTATACTAATAGAGCCACATGCTCACCGGTTTGCCACATGATGTAGGCCTATGGACTGAACAAGAAACCACCAAAAATTTTAACCAGTCATCGTTCTCACAACACTGAGGACCAGTCATTCGAAATGACTTCTCCATGCATTTTATGCATTGGTAAAAGCACTATGATGAAAAGTGTGATATGTTTTCAGGTATCTCCTATACTAATAGAGCCACATGCTCACCGGTTTGCCACATGATGTAGGCTAATGGACTGAACAAGAAACCACCAAAAATTTTAACCAGTCATCGTTCTCACAACACTGAGGACCAGTCATTCGAAATGACTTCTCCATACATTTTATGCATTGGTAAAAGCTCTATGATGAAAAGTGTGATATGTTTTCAGGTATCTCCTATACTAATAGAGCCACATGCTCACCGGTTTGCCACATGATGTAGGCCTATGGACTGAACAAGAAACCACCAAAAATTTTAACCAGTCATCGTTCTCACAACACTGAGGACCAGTCATTCGAAATGACTTCTCCATGCATTTTATGCATTGGTAAAAGCACTATGATGAAAAGTGTGATATGTTTTCAGGTATCTCCTATACTAATAGAGCCACATGCTCACCGGTTTGCCACATGATGTAGGCTAATGGACTGAACAAGAAACCACCAAAAATTTTAACCAGTCATCGTTCTCACAACACTGAGGACCAGTCATTCGAAATGACTTCTCCATGCATTTTATGCATTGGTAAAAGCACTATGATGAAAAGTGTGATATGTTTTCAGGTATCTCCTATACTAATAGAGCCACATGCTCACCGGTTTGCCACATGATGTAGGCCTATGGACTGAACAAGAAACCACCAAAAATTTTAACCAGTCATCGTTCTCACAACACTGAGGACCAGTCATTCGAAATGACTTCTCCATACATTTTATGCATTGGTAAAAGCACTATGATGAAAAGTGTGATATGTTTTCAGGTATCTCCTATACTAATAGAGCCACATGCTCACCGGTTTGCCACATGATGTAGGCTAATGGACTGAACAAGAAACCACCAAAAATTTTAACCAGTCATCGTTCTCACAACACTGAGGACCAGTCATTCGAAATGACTTCTCCATGCATTTTATGCATTGGTAAAAGCACTATGATGAAAAGTGTGATATGTTTTCAGGTATCTCCTATACTAATAGAGCCACATGCTCACTGGTTTGCCACATGATGTAGGCCTATGGACTGAACAAGAAACCACCAAAAATTTTAACCAGTCATCGTTCTCACAACACTGAGGACCAGTCATTCGAAATGACTTCTCCATGCATTTTATGCATTGGTAAAAGCACTATGATGAAAAGTGTGATATGTTTTCAGGTATCTCCTATACTAATAGAGCCACATGCTCACCGGTTTGCCACATGATGTAGGCCTATGGACTGAACAAGAAACCACCAAAAATTTTAACCAGTCATCGTTCTCACAACACTGAGGACCAGTCATTCGAAATGACTTCTCCATGCATTTTATGCATTGGTAAAAGCACTATGATGAAAAGTGTGATATGTTTTCAGGTATCTCCTATACTAATAGAGCCACATGCTCACCGGTTTGCCACATGATGTAGGCCTATGGACTGAACAAGAAACCACCAAAAATTTTAACCAGTCATCGTTCTCACAACACTGAGGACCAGTCATTCGAAATGACTTCTCCATGCATTTTATGCATTGGTAAAAGCACTATGATGAAAAGTGTGATATGTTTTCAGGTATCTCCTATACTAATAGAGCCACATGCTCACCGGTTTGCCACATGATGTAGGCCTATGGACTGAACAAGAAACCACCAAAAATTTTAACCAGTCATCGTTCTCACAACACTGAGGACCAGTCATTCGAAATGACTTCTCCATGCATTTTATGCATTGGTAAAAGCACTATGATGAAAAGTGTGATATGTTTTCAGGTATCTCCTATACTAATAGAGCCACATGCTCACCGGTTTGCCACATGATGTAGGCTAATGGACTGAACAAGAAACCACCAAAAATTTTAACCAGTCATCGTTCTCACAACACTGAGGACCAGTCATTCGAAATGACTTCTCCATGCATTTTATGCATTGGTAAAAGCACTATGATGAAAAGTGTGATATGTTTTCAGGTATCTCCTATACTAAAAGAGCCACATGCTCACCGGTTTGCCACATGATGTAGGCCTATGGACTGAACAAGAAACCACCAAAAATTTTAACCAGTCATCGTTCTCACAACACTGAGGACCAGTCATTCGAAATGACTTCTCCATGCATTTTATGCATTGGTAAAAGCACTATGATGAAAAGTGTGATATGTTTTCAGGTATCTCCTATACTAATAGAGCCACATGCTCACCGGTTTGCCACATGATGTAGGCCTATGGACTGAACAAGAAACCACCAAAAATTTTAACCAGTCATCGTTCTCACAACACTGAGGACCAGTCATTCGAAATGACTTCTCCATGCATTTTATGCATTGGTAAAAGCACTATGATGAAAAGTATGATATGTTTTCAGGTATCTCCTATACTAATAGAGCCACATGCTCACCGGTTTGCCACATGATGTAGGCCTATGGACTGAACAAGAAACCACCAAAAATTTTAACCAGTCATCGTTCTCACAACACTGAGGACCAGTCATTCGAAATGACTTCTCCATGCATTTTATGCATTGGTAAAAGCACTATGATGAAAAGTGTGATATGTTTTCAGGTATCTCCTATACTAATAGAGCCACATGCTCACCGGTTTGCCACATGATGTAGGCCTATGGACTGAACAAGAAACCACCAAAAATTTTAACCAGTCATCGTTCTCACAACACTGAGGACCAGTCATTCGAAATGACTTCTCCATGCATTTTATGCATTGGTAAAAGCACTATGATGAAAAGTGTGATATGTTTTCAGGTATCTCCTATACTAATAGAGCCACATGCTCACCGGTTTGCCACATGATGTAGGCCTATGGACTGAACAAGAAACCACCAAAAATTTTAACCAGTCATCGTTCTCACAACACTGAGGACCAGTCATTCGAAATGACTTCTCCATGCATTTTATGCATTGGTAAAAGCACTATGATGAAAAGTGTGATATGTTTTCAGGTATCTCCTATACTAATAGAGCCACATGCTCACCGGTTTGCCACATGATGTAGGCCTATGGACTGAACAAGAAACCACCAAAAATTTTAACCAGTCATCGTTCTCACAACACTGAGGACCAGTCATTCGAAATGACTTCTCCATGCATTTTATGCATTGGTAAAAGCACTATGATGAAAAGTGTGATATGTTTTCAGGTATCTCCTATACTAATAGAGCCACATGCTCACCGGTTTGCCACATGATGTAGGCCTATGTACTGAACAAGAAACCACCAAAAATTTTAACCAGTCATCGTTCTCACAACACTGAGGACCAGTCATTCGAAATGACTTCTCCATGCATTTTATGCATTGGTAAAAGCACTATGATGAAAAGTGTGATATGTTTTCAGGTATCTCCTATACTAATAGAGCCACATGCTCACCGGTTTGCCACATGATGTAGGCCTATGGACTGAACAAGAAACCACCAAAAATTTTAACCAGTCATCGTTCTCACAACACTGAGGACCAGTCATTCGAAATGACTTCTCCATGCATTTTATGCATTGGTAAAAGCACTATGATGAAAAGTGTGATATGTTTTCAGGTATCTCCTATACTAATAGAGCCACATGCTCACCGGTTTGCCACATGATGTAGGCCTATGGACTGAACAAGAAACCACCAAAAATTTTAACCAGTCATCGTTCTCACAACACTGAGGACCAGTCATTCGAAATGACTTCTCCATGCATTTTATGCATTGGTAAAAGCACTATGATGAAAAGTGTGATATGTTTTCAGGTATCTCCTATACTAATAGAGCCACATGCTCACCGGTTTGCCACATGATGTAGGCCTATGGACTGAACAAGAAACCACCAAAAATTTTAACCAGTCATCGTTCTCACAACACTGAGGACCAGTCATTCGAAATGACTTCTCCATGCATTTTATGCATTGGTAAAAGCACTATGATGAAAAGTGTGATATGTTTTCAGGTATCTCCTATACTAATAGAGCCACATGCTCACCGGTTTGCCACATGATGTAGGCCTATGGACTGAACAAGAAACCACCAAAAATTTTAACCAGTCACCGTTCTCACAACACTGAGGACCAGTCATTCGAAATGACTTCTCCAGTCATTTTATGCATTGGTAAAAGCACTATGATGAAAAGTGTGATATATTTTCAGGTATCTCCTATACTAATAGAGCCACATGCTCACCGGTTTGCCACATGATGTAGGCCTATGGACTGAACAAGAAACCACCAAAAATTTTAACCAGTCATCGTTCTCACAACACTGAGGACCAGTCATTCGAAATGACTTCTCCATGCATTTTATGCATTGGTAAAAGCACTATGATGAAAAGTGTGATATGTTTTCAGGTATCTCCTATACTAATAGAGCCACATGCTCACCGGTTTGCCACATGATGTAGGCCTATGGACTGAACAAGAAACCACCAAAAATTTTAACCAGTCATCGTTCTCACAACACTGAGGACCAGTCATTCGAAATGACTTCTCCATGCATTTTATGCATTGGTAAAAGCACTATGATGAAAAGTGTGATATGTTTTCAGGTATCTCCTATACTAATAGAGCCACATGCTCACCGGTTTGCCACATGATGTAGGCTAATGGACTGAACAAGAAACCACCAAAAATTTTAACCAGTCATCGTTCTCACAACACTGAGGACCAGTCATTCGAAATGACTTCTCCATGCATTTTATGCATTGGTAAAAGCACTATGATGAAAAGTGTGATATGTTTTCAGGTATCTCCTATACTAATAGAGCCACATGCTCACCGGTTTGCCACATGATGTAGGCCTATGGACTGAACAAGAAACCACCAAAAATTTTAACCAGTCATCGTTCTCACAACACTGAGGACCAGTCATTCGAAATGACTTCTCCATTCATTTTATGCATTGGTAAAAGCATTATGATGAAAAGTGTGATATGTTTTCAGGTATCTCCTATACTAATAGAGCCACATGCTCACCGGTTTCCCACATGATGTAGGCCTATGGACTGAACAAGAAACCACCAAAAATTCTAACCAGTCATCGTTCTCACAACACTGAGGACCAGTCATTCGAAATGACTTCTCCATGCATTTTATGCATTGGTAAAAGCACTATGATGAAAAGTGTGATATGTTTTCAGGTATCTCCTATACTAATAGAGCCACATGCTCACCGGTTTGCCACATGATGTAGGCCTATGGACTGAACAAGAAACCACCAAAAATTTTAACCAGTCATCGTTCTCACAACACTGAGGACCAGTCATTCGAAATGACTTCTCCATGCATTTTATGCATTGGTAAAAGCACTATGATGAAAAGTGTGATATGTTTTCAGGTATCTCCTATACTAATAGAGCCACATGCTCACCGGTTTGCCACATGATGTAGGCCTATGGACTGAACAAGAAACCACCAAAAATTTTAACCAGTCATCGTTCTCACAACACTGAGGACCAGTCATTCGAAATGACTTCTCCATGCATTTTATGCATTGGTAAAAGCACTATGATGAAAAGTGTGATATGTTTTCAGGTATCTCCTATACTAATAGAGCCACATGCTCACCGGTTTGCCACATGATGTAGGCTAATGGACTGAACAAGAAACCACCAAAAATTTTAACCAGTCATCGTTCTCACAACACTGAGGACCAGTCATTCGAAATGACTTCTCCATACATTTTATGCATTGGTAAAAGCTCTATGATGAAAAGTGTGATATGTTTTCAGGTATCTCCTATACTAATAGAGCCACATGCTCACCGGTTTGCCACATGATGTAGGCCTATGGACTGAACAAGAAACCACCAAAAATTTTAACCAGTCATCGTTCTCACAACACTGAGGACCAGTCATTCGAAATGACTTCTCCATGCATTTTATGCATTGGTAAAAGCACTATGATGAAAAGTGTGATATGTTTTCAGGTATCTCCTATACTAATAGAGCCACATGCTCACCGGTTTGCCACATGATGTAGGCTAATGGACTGAACAAGAAACCACCAAAAATTTTAACCAGTCATCGTTCTCACAACACTGAGGACCAGTCATTCGAAATGACTTCTCCATGCATTTTATGCATTGGTAAAAGCACTATGATGAAAAGTGTGATATGTTTTCAGGTATCTCCTATACTAATAGAGCCACATGCTCACCGGTTTGCCACATGATGTAGGCCTATGGACTGAACAAGAAACCACCAAAAATTTTAACCAGTCATCGTTCTCACAACACTGAGGACCAGTCATTCGAAATGACTTCTCCATACATTTTATGCATTGGTAAAAAGCACTATGATGAAAAGTGTGATATGTTTTCAGGTATCTCCTATACTAATAGAGCCACATGCTCACCGGTTTGCCACATGATGTAGGCTAATGGACTGAACAAGAAACCACCAAAAATTTTAACCAGTCATCGTTCTCACAACACTGAGGACCAGTCATTCGAAATGACTTCTCCATGCATTTTATGCATTGGTAAAAGCACTATGATGAAAAGTGTGATATGTTTTCAGTATCTCCTATACTAATAGAGCCACATGCTCACTGGTTTGCCACATGATGTAGGCCTATGGACTGAACAAGAACCACCAAAAATTTTTAACCAGTCATCGTTCTCACAACACTGAGGACCAGTCATTCGAAATGACTTCTCCATGCATTTTATGCATTGGTAAAAGCACTATGATGAAAAGTGTGATATGTTTTCAGGTATCTCCTATACTTATAGAGCCACATGCTCACCGGTTTGCCACATGATGTAGGCCCTATGGACTGAACAAGAAACCACCAAAAATTTTAACCAGTCATCGTTCTCACAACACTGAGGACCAGTCATTCGAAATGACTTCTCCATGCATTTTATGCATTGGTAAAAGCACTATGATGAAAAGTGTGATATGTTTTTCAGGTATCTCCTATACTAATAGAGCCACATGCTCACCGGTTTGCCACATGATGTAGGCCTATGGACTGAACAAGAAACCACCAAAAATTTTAACCAGTCATCGTTCTCACAACACTGAGGACCAGTCATTCGAAATGACTTCTCCATGCATTTTATGCATTGGTAAAAGCACTATGATGAAAAGTGTGATATGTTTTCAGGTATCTCCTATACTAATAGAGCCACATGCTCACCGGTTTGCCACATGATGTAGGCCTATGGACTGAACAAGAAACCACCAAAAATTTTAACCAGTCATCGTTCTCACAACACTGAGGACCAGTCATTCGAAATGACTTCTCCATGCATTTTATGCATTGGTAAAAGCACTATGATGAAAAGTGTGATATGTTTTCAGGTATCTCCTATACTAATAGAGCCACATGCTCACCGGTTTGCCACATGATGTAGGCTAATGGACTGAACAAGAAACCACCAAAAATTTTAACCAGTCATCGTTCTCACAACACTGAGGACCAGTCATTCGAAATGACTTCTCCATACATTTTATGCATTGGTAAAAGCTCTATGATGAAAAGTGTGATATGTTTTCAGGTATCTCCTATACTAATAGAGCCACATGCTCACCGGTTTTGCCACATGATGTAGGCCTATGGACTGAACAAGAAACCACCAAAAATTTTAACCAGTCATCGTTCTCACAACACTGAGGACCAGTCATTCGAAATGACTTCTCCAGGCATTTTATGCATTGGTAAAAGCACTATGATGAAAAGTGTGATATGTTTTCAGGTATCTCCTATACTAATAGAGCCACATGCTCACCGGTTTGCCACATGATGTAGGCTAATGGACTGAACAAGAAACCACCAAAAATTTTAACCAGTCATCGTTCTCACAACACTGAGGACCAGTCATTCGAAATGACTTCTCCATGCATTTTATGCATTGGTAAAAGCACTATGATGAAAAGTGTGATATGTTTTCAGGTATCTCCTATACTAATAGAGCCACATGCTCACCGGTTTGCCACATGATGTAGGCCTATGGACTGAACAAGAAACCACCAAAAATTTTAACCAGTCATCGTTCTCACAACACTGAGGACCAGTCATTCGAAATGACTTCTCCATGCATTTTATGCATTGGTAAAAGCACTATGATGAAAAGTGTGATATGTTTTCAGGTATCTCCTATACTAATAGAGCCACATGCTCACCGGTTTGCCACATGATGTAGGCCTATGGACTGAACAAGAAACCACCAAAAATTTTAACCAGTCATCGTTCTCACAACACTGAGGACCAGTCATTCGAAATGACTTCTCCATGCATTTTATGCATTGGTAAAAGCACTATGATGAAAAGTGTGATATGTTTTCAGGTATCTCCTATGCTAATAGAGCCACATGCTCACCGGTTTGCCACATGATGTAGGCCTATGGACTGAACAAGAAACCACCAAAAATTTTAACCAGTCATCGTTCTCACAACACTGAGGACCAGTCATTCGAAATGACTTCTCCATGCATTTTATGCATTGGTAAAAGCACTATGATGAAAAGTGTGATATGTTTTCAGGTATCTCCTATACTAATAGAGCCACATGCTCACCGGTTTGCCACATGATGTAGGCCTATGTACTGAACAAGAAACCACCAAAAAATTTTAACCAGTCATCGTTCTCACAACACTGAGGACCAGTCATTCGAAATGACTTCTCCATGCATTTTATGCATTGGTAAAAGCACTATGATGAAAAGTGTGATATGTTTTCAGGTATCTCCTATACTAATAGAGCCACATGCTCACCGGTTTGCACATGATGTAGGCCTATGGACTGAACAAGAAACCACCAAAAATTTTAACCAGTCATCGTTCTCACAACACTGAGGACCAGTCATTCGAAATGACTTCTCCATGCATTTTATGCATTGGTAAAAGCACTATGATGAAAAGTGTGATATGTTTTCAGGTATCTCCTATACTAATAGAGCCACATGCTCACCGGTTTGCCACATGATGTAGGCCTATGGACTGAACAAGAAACCACCAAAAATTTTAACCAGTCATCGTTCTCACAACACTGAGGACCAGTCATTCGAAATGACTTCTCCAGGCATTTTATGCATTGGTAAAAGCACTATGATGAAAAGTGTGATATGTTTTCAGGTATCTCCTATACTAATAGAGCCACATGCTCACCGGTTTGCCACATGATGTAGGCCTATGGACTGAACAAGAAACCACCAAAAATTTTAACCAGTCATCGTTCTCACAACACTGAGGACCAGTCATTCGAAATGACTTCTCCATGCATTTTATGCATTGGTTAAAAGCACTATGATGAAAAGTGTGATATGTTTTCAGGTATCTCCTATACTAATAGAGCCACATGCTCACCGGTTTGCCACATGATGTAGGCCTATGGACTGAACAAGAAACCACCAAAAATTTTAACCAGTCATCGTTCTCACAACACTGAGGACCAGTCATTCGAAATGACTTCTCCATGCATTTTATGCATTGGTAAAAGCACTATGATGAAAAGTGTGATATGTTTTCAGGTATCTCCTATACTAATAGAGCCACATGCTCACCGGTTTGCCACATGATGTAGGCTAATGGACTGAACAAGAAACCACCAAAAATTTTAACCAGTCATCGTTCGCACAACACTGAGGACCAGTCATTCGAAATGACTTCTCCATGCATTTTATGCATTGGTAAAAGCACTATGATGAAAAGTGTGATATGTTTTCAGGTATCTCCTATACTAATAGAGCCACATGCTCACCGGTTTGCCACATGATGTAGGCCTATGGACTGAACAAGAAACCACCAAAAATTTTAACCAGTCATCGTTATCACAACACTGAGGACCAGTCATTCGAAATGACTTCTCCATGCATTTTATGCATTGGTAAAAGCATTATGATGAAAAGTGTGATATGTTTTCAGGTATCTCCTATACTAATAGAGCCACATGCTCACCGGTTTTCCCACATGATGTAGGCCTATGGACTGAACAAGAAACCACCAAAAATTCTAACCAGTCATCGTTCTCACAACACTGAGGACCAGTCATTCGAAATGACTTCTCCATGCATTTTATGCATTGGTAAAAGCACTATGATGAAAAGTGTGATATGTTTTCAGGTATCTCCCTATACTAATAGAGCCACATGCTCACCGGTTTGCCAACATGATGTAGGCCTATGGACTGAACAAGAAACCACCAAAAATTTTTAACCAGTCATCGTTCTCACAACCACTGAGGACCAGTCATTCGAAATGACTTCTCCATGCATTTTATGCATTGGTAAAAGCACTATGATGAAAAGTGTGATATGTTTTCAGGTATCTCCTATACTAATAGAGCCACATGCTCACCGGTTTGCCACATGATGTAGGCCTATGTACTGAACAAGAAACCACCCAAAAATTTTAACCAGTCATCGTTCTCACAACACTGAGGACCAGTCATTCGAAATGACTTCTCCATGCATTTTATGCATTGGTAAAAGCACTATGATGAAAAGTGTGATATGTTTTCAGGTATCTCCTATACTAATAGAGCCACATGCTCACCGGTTTTGCCACATGATGTAGGCTATGGACTGAACAAGAAACCACCAAAAATTTTAACCAGTCATCGTTCTCACAACACTGAGGACCAGTCATTCGAAATGACTTCTCCATGCATTTTATGCATTGGTAAAAGCACTATGATGAAAAGTGTGATATGTTTTCAGGTATCTCCTATACTAATAGAGCCACATGCTCACCGGTTTGCCACATGATGTAGGCCTATGGACTGAACAAGAAACCACCAAAAATTTTAACCAGTCATCGTTCTCACAACACTGAGGACCAGTCATTCGAAATGACTTCTCCATGCATTTTATGCATTGGTAAAAGCACTATGATGAAAAGTGTGATATGTTTTCAGGTATCTCCTATACTAATAGAGCCACATGCTCACCGGTTTGCCACATGATGTAGGCTAATGGACTGAACAAGAAACCACCAAAAATTTTAACCAGTCATCGTTCTCACAACACTGAGGACCAGTCATTCGAAATGACTTCTCCATGCATTTTATGCATTGGTAAAAGCACTATGATGAAAAGTGTGATATGTTTTCAGGTATCTCCTATACTAATAGAGCCACATGCTCACCGGTTTGCCACATGATGTAGGCCTATGGACTGAACAAGAAACCACCAAAAATTTTAACCAGTCATCGTTCTCACAACACTGAGGACCAGTCATTCGAAATGACTTCTCCATGCATTTTATGCATTGGTAAAAGCACTATGATGAAAAGTGTGATATGTTTTCAGGTATCTCCTATACTAATAGAGCCACATGCTCACCGGTTTGCCACATGATGTAGGCCTAATGGACTGAACAAGAAACCACCAAAAATTTTAACCAGTCATCGTTCTCACAACACTGAGGACCAGTCATTCGAAATGACTTCTCCATGCATTTTATGCATTGGTAAAAGCACTATGATGAAAAGTGTGATATGTTTTCAGGTATCTCCTATACTAATAGAGCCACATGCTCACCGGTTTGCCACATGATGTAGGCCTATGGACTGAACAAGAAACCACCAAAAATTTTAACCAGTCATCGTTCTCACAACACTGAGGACCAGTCATTCGAAATGACTTCTCCATGCATTTTATGCATTGGTAAAAGCACTATGATGAAAAGTGTGATATGTTTTCAGGTATCTCCTATACTAATAGAGCCACATGCTCACTCACCGGTTTGCCACATGATGTAGGCCTATGGACTGAACAAGAAACCACCAAAAATTTTAACCAGTCATCGTTCTCACAACACTGAGGACCAGTCATTCGAAATGACTTCTCCATGCATTTTATGCATTGGTAAAAGCACTATGATGAAAAGTGTGATATGTTTTCAGGTATCTCCTATACTAATAGAGCCACATGCTCACCGGTTTGCCACATGATGTAGGCCTATGGACTGAACAAGAAACCACCAAAAATTTTAACCAGTCATCGTTCTCACAACACTGAGGACCAGTCATTCGAAATGACTTCTCCATGCATTTTATGCATTGGTAAAAGCACTATGATGAAAAGTGTGATATGTTTTCAGGTATCTCCTATACTAATAGAGCCACATGCTCACCGGTTTGCCACATGATGTAGGCCTATGGACTGAACAAGAAACCACCAAAAATTTTAACCAGTCATCGTTCTCACAACACTGAGGACCAGTCATTCGAAATGACTTCTCCATGCATTTTATGCATTGGTAAAAGCACTATGATGAAAAGTGTGATATGTTTTCAGGTATCTCCTATACTAATAGAGCCACATGCTCACCGGTTTGCCACATGATGTAGGCCTATGGACTGAACAAGAAACCACCAAAAATTTTAACCAGTCATCGTTCTCACAACACTGAGGACCAGTCATTCGAAATGACTTCTCCATGCATTTTATGCATTGGTAAAAGCACTATGATGAAAAGTGTGATATGTTTTCAGGTATCTCCTATACTAATAGAGCCACATGCTCACCGGTTTGCCACATGATGTAGGCCTATGGACTGAACAAGAAACCACCAAAAATTTTAACCAGTCATCGTTCTCACAACACTGAGGACCAGTCATTCGAAATGACTTCTCCATGCATTTTATGCATTGGTAAAAGCACTATGATGAAAAGTGTGATATGTTTTCAGGTATCTCCTATACTAATAGAGCCACATGCTCACCGGTTTGCCACATGATGTAGGCCTATGGACTGAACAAGAAACCACCAAAAATTTTAACCAGTCATCGTTCTCACAACACTGAGGACCAGTCATTCGAAATGACTTCTCCATGCATTTTATGCATTGGTAAAAGCACTATGATGAAAAGTGTGATAAGTTTTCAGGTATCCCTATACTAATAGAGCCACATGCTCACCGGTTTGCCACATGATGTAGGCCTATGGACTGAACAAGAAACCACCAAAAATTTTAACCAGTCATCGTTCTCACAACACTGAGGACCAGTCATTCGAAATGACTTCTCCATGCATTTTATGCATTGGTAAAAGCACTATGATGAAAAGTGTGATATGTTTTCAGGTATCTCCTATACTAATAGAGCCACATGCTCACCGGTTTGCCACATGATGTAGGCCTATGGACTGAACAAGAAACCACCAAAAATTTTAACCAGTCATCGTTCTCACAACACTGAGGACCAGTCATTCGAAATGACTTCTCCATGCATTTTATGCATTGGTAAAAGCACTATGATGAAAAGTGTGATATGTTTTCAGGTATCTCCTATACTAATAGAGCCACATGCTCACCGGTTTGCCACATGATGTAGGCCTATGGACTGAACAAGAAACCACCAAAAATTTTAACCAGTCATCGTTCTCACAACACTGAGGACCAGTCATTCGAAATGACTTCTCCATGCATTTTATGCATTGGTAAAAGCACTATGATGAAAAGTGTGATATGTTTTCAGGTATCTCCTATACTAATAGAGCCACATGCTCACCGGTTTGCCACATGATGTAGGCCTATGGACTGAACAAGAAACCACCAAAAATTTTAACCAGTCATCGTTCTCACAACACTGAGGACCAGTCATTCGAAATGACTTCTCCATGCATTTTATGCATTGGTAAAAGCACTATGATGAAAAGTGTGATATGTTTTCAGGTATCTCCTATACTAATAGAGCCACATGCTCACCGGTTTGCCACATGATGTAGGCCTATGGACTGAACAAGAAACCACCAAAAATTTTAACCAGTCATCGTTCTCACAACACTGAGGACCAGTCATTCGAAATGACTTCTCCATGCATTTTATGCATTGGTAAAAGCACTATGATGAAAAGTGTGATATGTTTTCAGGTATCTCCTATACTAATAGAGCCACATGCTCACCGGTTTGCCACATGATGTAGGCCTATGGACTGAACAAGAAACCACCAAAAATTTTAACCAGTCATCGTTCTCACAACACTGAAGACCAGTCATTCGAAATGACTTCTCCATGCATTTTATGCATTGGTAAAAGCACTATGATGAAAAGTGTGATATGTTTTCAGGTATCTCCTATACTAATCGAGCCACATGCTCACCGGTTTGCCACATGATGTAGGCCTATGGACTGAACAAGAAACCACCAAAAATTTTAACCAGTCATCGTTCTCACAACACTGAGGACCAGTCATTCGAAATGACCTCTCCATGCATTTATGCATTGGTAAAAGCAGTATGATGAAAAGTGTGATATGTTTTCAGGTATCTCCTATACTAATAGAGCCACATACTCACCGGTTTGCCACATGATGTAGGCCTATGGACTGAACAAGAAACCACCAAAAATTTTAACCAGTCATCGTTCTCACAACACTGAGGACCAGTCATTCGAAATGACTTCTCCATGCATTTTATGCATTGGTAAAAGCACTATGATGAAAAGTGTGATATGTTTTCAGGTATCTCCTATACTAATAGAGCCACATGCTCACCGGTTTGCCACATGATGTAGGCCTATGGACTGAACAAGAAACCACCAAAAATTTTAACCAGTCATCGTTCTCACAACACTGAAGACCAGTCATTCGAAATGACTTCTCCATGCATTTTATGCATTGGTAAAAGCACTATGATGAAAAGTGTGATATGTTTTCAGGTATCTCCTATACTAATAGAGCCACATGCTCACCGGTTTGCCACATGATGTAGGCCTATGGACTGAACAAGAAACCACCAAAACTTTTAACCAGTCATCGTTCTCACAACACTGAGGACCAGTCATTCGAAATGACTTCTCCATGCATTTTATGCATTGGTAAAAGCACTATGATGAAAAGTGTGATATGTTTTCAGGTATCTCCTATACTAATAGAGCCACATGCTCACCGGTTTGCCACATGATGTAGGCCTATGGACTGAACAAGAAACCACCAAAAATTTTAACAGTCATCGTTCTCACAACACTGAGGACCCAGTCATTCGAAATGACTTCTCCATGCATTTTATGCATTGGTAAATGCACTATGATGAAAAGTGTGATATGTTTTCAGGTATCTCCTATACTAATAGAGCCACATGCTCACCGGTTTGCCACATGATGTAGGCCTATGGACTGAACAAGAAACCACCAAAAATTTTAACCAGTCATCGTTCTCACAACACTGAGGACCAGTCATTCGAAATGACTTCTCCATGCATTTTATGCATTGGTAAAAGCACTATGATGAAAAGTGTGATATGTTTTCAGGTATCTCCTATACTAATAGAGCCACATGCTCACCGGTTTGCCACATGATGTAGGCCTATGGACTGAACAAGAAACCACCAAAAATTTTAACCAGTCATCGTTCTCACAACACTGAGGACCAGTCATTCGAAATGACTTCTCCATGCATTTTATGCATTGGTAAAAGCACTATGATGAAAAGTGTGATATGTTTTCAGGTATCTCCTATACTAATAGAGCCACATGCTCACCGGTTTGCCACATGATGTAGGCCTATGGACTGAACAAGAAACCACCAAAAATTTTAACCAGTCATCGTTCTCACAACACTGAGGACCAGTCATTCGAAATGACTTCTCCATGCATTTTATGCATTGGTAAAAGCACTATGATGAAAAGTGTGATATGTTTTCAGGTATCTCCTATACTAATAGAGCCACATGCTCACCGGTTTGCCACATGATGTAGGCCTATGGACTGAACAAGAAACCACCAAAAATTTTAACCAGTCATCGTTCTCACAACACTGAGGACCAGTCATTCGAAATGACTTCTCCATGCATTTTATGCATTGGTAAAAGCACTATGATGAAAAGTGTGATATGTTTTCAGGTATCTCCTATACTAATAGAGCCACATGCTCACCGGTTTGCCACATGATGTAGGGCCTATGGACTGAACAAGAAACCACCAAAAATTTTAACGAGTCATCGTTCTCACAACACTGAGGACCAGTCATTCGAAATGACTTCTCCATGCATTTTATGCATTGGTAAAAGCACTATGATGAAAAGTGTGATATGTTTTCAGGTATCTCCTATACTAATAGAGCCACATGCTCACCGGTTTGCCACATGATGTAGGCCCTATGGACTGAACAAGAAACCACCAAAAATTTAACCAGTCATCGTTCTCACAACACTGAGGACCAGTCATTCGAAATGACTTCTCCATGCATTTTATGCATTGGTAAAAAGCACTATGATGAAAAGTGTGATATGTTTTCAGGTATCTCCTATACTAATAGAGCCACATGCTCACCGGTTTGCCACATGATGTAGGCCTATGGGACTGAACAAGAAACCACCAAAAATTTTAACCAGTCATCGTTCTCACAACACTGAGGACCAGTCATTCGAAATGACTTCTCCATGCATTTTATGCATTGGTAAAAGCACTATGATGAAAAGTGTGATATGTTTTCAGGTATCTCCTATACTAATAGAGCCACATGCTCACCGGTTTGCCACATGATGTAGGCCTATGGACTGAACAAGAAACCACCAAAAATTTTAACCAGTCATCGTTCTCACAACCACTGAGGACCAGTCATTCGAAATGACTTCTCCATGCATTTTATGCATTGGTAAAAGCACTATGATGAAAAGTGTGATATGTTTTCAGGTATCTCCTATACTAATAGAGCCACATGCTCACTGGTTTGCCACATGATGTAGGCCTATGGACTGAACAAGAAACCACCAAAAATTTTTAACCAGTCATCGTTCTCACAACACTGAGGACCAGTCATTCGAAATGACTTCTCCATGCATTTTATGCATTGGTAAAAGCACTATGATGAAAAGTGTTGATATGTTTTCAGGTATCTCCTATACTAATAGAGCCACATGCTCACCGGTTTGCCACATGATGTAGGCCTATGGACTGAACAAGAAACCACCAAAATTTTAACCAGTCATCGTTCTCACAACACTGAGGACCAGTCATTCGAAATGACTTCTCCATGCATTTTATGCATTGGTAAAAGCACTATGATGAAAAGTGTGATATGTTTTCAGGTATCTCCTATACTAATAGAGCCACATGCTCACCGGTTTGCCACATGATGTAGGCCTATGGACTGAACAAGAAACCACCAAAAATTTTAACCAGGTCATCGTTCTCACAACACTGAGGAGCAGTCATTCGAAATGACTTCTCCATGCATTTTATGCATTGGTAAAAGCACTATGATGAAAAGTGTGATATGTTTTCAGGTATCTCCTATACTAATAGAGCCACATGCTCACCGGTTTGCCACATGCTGTAGGCCTATGGACTGAACAAGAAACCACCAAAAATTTTAACCAGTCATCGTTCTCACAACACTGAGGACCAGTCATTCGAAATGACTTCTCCATGCATTTTTCATGCATTGGTAAAAGCACTATGATGAAAAGTGTGGATATGTTTTCAGGTATCTCCTATACTAATAGAGCCACATGCTCACCGGTTTGCCACATGATGTAGGCCTATGGACTGAACAAGAAAACCACCAAAAATTTTAACCAGTCATCGTTCTCACAACACTGAGGACCAGTCATTCGAAATGACTTCTCCATGCATTTTATGCATTGGTAAAAGCACTATGATGAAAAGTGTGATATGTTTTCAGGTATCTCCTATACTAATAGAGCCACATGCTCACCGGTTTGCCACATGATGTAGGCCTATGGACTGAACAAGAAACCACCAAAAATTTTAACCAGTCATCGTTCTCACAACACTGAGGACCAGTCATTCGAAATGACTTCTCCATGCATTTTATGCATTGGTAAAAGCACTATGATGAAAAGTGTGGTATGTTTTCAGGTATCTCCTATACTAATAGAGCCACATGGCTCACCGGTTTGCCACATGATGTAGGCCTATGGACTGAACAAGAAACCACCAAAAATTTTTAACCAGTCATCGATCTCACAACACTGAGGACCAGTCATTCGAAATGGACTTCTCCATGCATTTTATGCATTGGTAAAAGCACTATGATGAAAAGTGTGATATGTTTTCAGGTATCTCCTATACTAATAGAGCCACATGCTCACCGGTTTGCCACATGATGTAGGCCTTATGGACTGAACAAGAAACCACCAAAAATTTTAACCAGTCATCGTTCTCACAACACTGAGGACCAGTCATTCGAAATGACTTCTCCATGCATTTTATGCATTGGTAAAAGCACTATGATGAAAAGTGTGATATGTTTTCAGGTATCTCCTATACTAATAGAGCCACATGCTCACCGGTTTGCCACATGATGTAGGCCTATGGACTGAACAAGAAACCACCAAAAATTTTAACCAGTCATCGTTCTCACAACACTGAGGACCAGTCATTCGAAATGACTTCTCCATGCATTTTATGCATTGGTAAAAGCACTATGATGAAAAGTGTGATATGTTTTCAGGTATCTCCTATACTAATAGAGCCACATGCTCACCGGTTTGCCACATGATGTAGGCCTATGGACTGAACAAGAAACCACCAAAAATTTTAACCAGTCATCGTTCTCACAACACTGAGGACCAGTCATTCGAAATGACTTCTCCATGCATTTTATGCATTGGTAAAAGCACTATGATGAAAAGTGTGATATGTTTTCAGGTATCTCCTATACTAATAGAGCCACATGCTCACCGGTTTGCCACATGATGTAGGCCTATGGACTGAACAAGAAACCACCAAAAATTTTAACCAGTCATCGTTCTCACAACACTGAGGACCAGTCATTCGAAATGACTTCTCCATGCATTTTATGCATTGGTAAAAGCACTATGATGAAAAGTGTGATATGTTTTCAGGTATCTCCTATACTAATAGAGCCACATGCTCACCGGTTTGCCACATGATGTAGGCCTATGGACTGAACAAGAAACCACCAAAAATTTTAACCAGTCATCGTTCTCACAACACTGAGGACCAGTCATTCGAAATGACTTCTCCATGCATTTTATGCATTGGTAAAAGCACTATGATGAAAAGTGTGATATGTTTTCAGGTATCTCCTATACTAATAGAGCCACATGCTCACCGGTTTGCCACATGATGTAGGCCTATGGACTGAACAAGAAACCACCAAAAATTTTAACCAGTCATCGTTCTCACAACACTGAGGACCAGTCATTCGAAATGACTTCTCCATGCATTTTATGCATTGGTAAAAGCACTATGATGAAAAGTGTGATATGTTTTCAGGTATCTCCTATACTAATAGAGCCACATGCTCACCGGTTTGCCACATGATGTAGGCCTATGGACTGAACAAGAAACCACCAAAAATTTTAACCAGTCATCGTTCTCACAACACTGAGGACCAGTCATTCGAAATGACTTCTCCATGCATTTTATGCATTGGTAAAAGCACTATGATGAAAAGTGTGATATGTTTTCAGGTATCTCCTATACTAATAGAGCCACATGCTCACCGGTTTGCCACATGATGTAGGCCTATGGACTGAACAAGAAACCACCAAAAATTTTAACCAGTCATCGTTCTCACAACACTGAGGACCAGTCATTCGAAATGACTTCTCCATGCATTTTATGCATTGGTAAAAGCACTATGATGAAAAGTGTGATATGTTTTCAGGTATCTCCTATACTAATAGAGCCACATGCTCACCGGTTTTGCCACATGATGTAGGCCTATGGACTGAACAAGAAACCACCAAAAATTTTAACCAGTCATCGTTCTCAACAACACTGAGGACCAGTCATTCGAAATGACTTCTCCATGCATTTTATGCATTGGTAAAAGCACTATGATGAAAAGTGTGATATGTTTTCAGGTATCTCCTATACTAATAGAGCCACATGCTCACCGTTTGCCACATGATGTAGGCCTATGGACTGAACAAGAAACCACCAAAAATTTTAACCAGTCATCGTTCTCACAACACTGAGGACCAGTCATTCGAAATGACTTCTCCATGCATTTTATGCATTGGTAAAAGCACTATGATGAAAAGTGTGATATGTTTTCAGGTATCTCCTATACTAATAGAGCCACATGCTCACCGGTTTGCCACATGATGTAGGCCTGTGACTGAACAAGAAACCACCAAAAATTTTAACCAGTCATCGTTCTCACAACACTGAGGACCAGTCATTCGAAATGACTTCTCCATGCATTTTATGCATTGGTAAAAGCACTATGATGAAAAGTGTGATATGTTTTCAGGTATCTCCTATACTAATAGAGCCACATGCTCACCGGTTTGCCACATGATGTAGGCCTATGGACTGAACAAGAAACCACCAAAAATTTTAACCAGTCATCGTTCTCACAACACTGAGGACCAGTCATTCGAAATGACTTCTCCATGCATTTTATGCATTGGTAAAAGCACTATGATGAAAAGTGTGATATGTTTTAGGTATCTCCTATACTAATAGAGCCACATGCTCACCGGTTTGCCACATTGATGTAGGCCTATGGACTGAACAAGAAACCACCAAAAATTTTAACCAGTCATCGTTCTCACAACACTGAGGACCAGTCATTCGAAATGACTTCTCCATGCATTTTATGCATTGGTAAAAGCACTATGATGAAAAGTGTGATATGTTTTCAGGTATCTCCTATACTAATAGAGCCACATGCTCACCGGTTTGCCACATGATGTAGGCCTATGGACTGAACAAGAAACCACCAAAAATTTTAACCAGTCATCGTTCTCACAACACTGAGGACCAGTCATTCGAAATGACTTCTCCATGCATTTTATGCATTGGTAAAAGCACTATGATGAAAAGTGTGATATGTTTTCAGGTATCTCCTATACTAATAGAGCCACATGCTCACCGGTTTGCCACATGATGTAGGCCTATGGAACTGAACAAGAAACCACCAAAAATTTTAACCAGTCATCGTTCTCACAACACTGAGGAGCAGTCATTCGAAATGACTTCTCCATGCATTTTATGCATTGGTAAAAGCACTATGATGAAAAGTGTGATATGTTTTCAGGTATCTCCTATACTAATAGAGCCACATGCTCACCGGTTTGCCACATGCTGTAGGCCTATGGACTGAACAAGAAACCACCAAAAATTTTAACCAGTCATCGTTCTCACAACACTGAGGACCAGTCATTCGAAATGACTTCTCCATGCATTTTCATGCATTGGTAAAAGCACTATGATGAAAAGTGTGATATGTTTTCAGGTATCTCCTATACTAATAGAGCCACATGCTCACCGGTTTGCCACATGATGTAGGCCTATGGACTGAACAAGAAACCACCAAAAATTTTAACCAGTCATCGTTCTCACAACACTGAGGACCAGTCATTCGAAATGACTTCTCCATGCATTTTATGCATTGGTAAAAGCACTATGATGAAAAGTGTGATATGTTTTCAGGTATCTCCTATACTAATAGAGCCACATGCTCACCGGTTTGCCACATGATGTAGGCCTATGGACTGAACAAGAAACCACCAAAAATTTTAACCAGTCATCGTTCTCACAACACTGAGGACCAGTCATTCGAAATGACTTCTCCATGCATTTTATGCATTGGTAAAAGCACTATGATGAAAAGTGTGGTATGTTTTCAGGTATCTCCTATACTAATAGAGCCACATGGCTCACCGGTTTGCCACATGATGTAGGCCTATGGACTGAACAAGAAACCACCAAAAATTTTAACCAGTCATCGATCTCACAACACTGAGGACCAGTCATTCGAAATGACTTCTCCATGCATTTTATGCATTGGTAAAAGCACTATGATGAAAAGTGTGATATGTTTTCAGGTATCTCCTATACTAATAGAGCCACATGCTCACCGGTTTGCCACATGATGTAGGCCTATGGACTGAACAAGAAACCACCAAAAATTTTAACCAGTCATCGTTCTCACAACACTGAGGACCAGTCATTCGAAATGACTTCTCCATGCATTTTATGCATTGGTAAAAGCACTATGATGAAAAGTGTGATATGTTTTCAGGTATCTCCTATACTAATAGAGCCACATGCTCACCGGTTTGCCACATGATGTAGGCCTATGGACTGAACAAGAAACCACCAAAAATTTTATCCAGTCATCGTTCTCACAACACTGAGGACCAGTCATTCGAAATGACTTCTCCATGCATTTTATGCATTGGTAAAAGCACTATGATGAAAAGTGTGATATGTTTTTCAGGTATCTCCTATACTAATAGAGCCACATGCTCACCGGTTTGCCACATGATGTAGGCCTATGGACTGAACAAGAAACCACCAAAAATTTTAACCAGTCATCGTTCTCACAACACTGAGGAGCAGTCATTCGAAATGACTTCTCCATGCATTTTATGCATTGGTAAAAGCACTATGATGAAAAGTGTGATATGTTTTCAGGTATCTCCTATACTAATAGAGCCACATGCTCACCGGTTTGCCACATGCTGTAGGCCTATGGACTGAACAAGAAACCACCAAAAATTTTAACCAGTCATCGTTCTCACAACACTGAGGACCAGTCATTCGAAATGACTTCTCCATGCATTTTCATGCATTGGTAAAAGCACTATGATGAAAAGTGTGATATGTTTTCAGGTATCTCCTATACTAATAGAGCCACATGCTCACCGGTTTGCCACATGATGTAGGCCTATGGACTGAACAAGAAACCACCAAAAATTTTAACCAGTCATCGTTCTCACAACACTGAGGACCAGTCATTCGAAATGACTTCTCCATGCATTTTATGCATTGGTAAAAGCACTATGATGAAAAGTGTGATATGTTTTCAGGTATCTCCTATACTAATAGAGCCACATGCTCACCGGTTTGCCACATGATGTAGGCCTATGGACTGAACAAGAAACCACCAAAAATTTTAACCAGTCATCGTTCTCACAACACTGAGGACCAGTCATTCGAAATGACTTCTCCATGCATTTTATGCATTGGTAAAAGCACTATGATGAAAAGTGTGGTATGTTTTCAGGTATCTCCTATACTAATAGAGCCACATGGCTCACCGGTTTGCCACATGATGTAGGCCTATGGACTGAACAAGAAACCACCAAAAATTTTAACCAGTCATCGATCTCACAACACTGAGGACCAGTCATTCGAAATGACTTCTCCATGCATTTTATGCATTGGTAAAAGCACTATGATGAAAAGTGTGATATGTTTTCAGGTATCTCCTATACTAATAGAGCCACATGCTCACCGGTTTGCCACATGATGTAGGCCTATGGACTGAACAAGAAACCACCAAAAATTTTAACCAGTCATCGTTCTCACAACACTGAGGACCAGTCATTCGAAATGACTTCTCCATGCATTTTATGCATTGGTAAAAGCACTATGATGAAAAGTGTGATATGTTTTCAGGTATCTCCTATACTAATAGAGCCACATGCTCACCGGTTTGCCACATGATGTAGGCCTATGGACTGAACAAGAAACCACCAAAAATTTAACCAGTCATCGTTCTCACAACACTGAGGACCAGTCATTCGAAATGACTTCTCCATGCATTTTATGCATTGGTAAAAGCACTATGATGAAAAGTGTGGTATGTTTTCAGGTATCTCCTATACTAATAGAGCCACATGGCTCACCGGTTTGCCACATGATGTAGGCCTATGGACTGAACAAGAAACCACCAAAAATTTTAACCAGTCATCGATCTCACAACACTGAGGACCAGTCATTCGAAATGACTTCTCCATGCATTTTATGCATTGGTAAAAGCACTATGATGAAAAGTGTGATATGTTTTCAGGTATCTCCTATACTAATAGAGCCACATGCTCACCGGTTTGCCACATGATGTAGGCCTATGGACTGAACAAGAAACCACCAAAAATTTTAACCAGTCATCGTTCTCACAACACTGAGGACCAGTCATTCGAAATGACTTCTCCATGCATTTTATGCATTGGTAAAAGCACTATGATGAAAAGTGTGATATGTTTTCAGGTATCTCCTATACTAATAGAGCCACATGCTCACCGGTTTGCCACATGATGTAGGCCTATGGACTGAACAAGAAACCACCAAAAATTTTAACCAGTCATCGTTCTCACAACACTGAGGACCAGTCATTCGAAATGACTTCTCCATGCATTTTATGCATTGGTAAAAGCACTATGATGAAAAGTGTGATATGTTTTCAGGTATCTCCTATACTAATAGAGCCACATGCTCACCGGTTTGCCACATGATGTAGGCCTATGGACTGAACAAGAAACCACCAAAAATTTTAACCAGTCATCGTTCTCACAACACTGAGGAGCAGTCATTCGAAATGACTTCTCCATGCATTTTATGCATTGGTAAAAGCACTATGATGAAAAGTGTGATATGTTTTCAGGTATCTCCTATACTAATAGAGCACATGCTCACCGGTTTGCCACATGCTGTAGGCCTATGGACTGAACAAGAAACCACCAAAATTTTAACCAGTCATCGTTCTCACAACACTGAGGACCAGTCATTCGAAATGACTTCTCCATGCATTTTTCATGCATTGGTTAAAAGCACTATGATGAAAAGTGTGATATGTTTTCAGGTATCTCCTATACTAATAGAGCCACATGCTCACCGGTTTGCCACATGATGTAGGCCTATGGACTGAACAAGAAACCACCAAAAATTTTAACCAGTCATCGTTCTCACAACACTGAGGACCAGTCATTCGAAATGACTTCTCCATGCATTTTATGCATTGGTAAAAGCACTATGATGAAAAGTGTGATATGTTTTCAGGTATCTCCTATACTAATAGAGCCACATGCTCACCGGTTTGCCACATGATGTAGGCCTATGGACTGAACAAGAAACCACCAAAATTTTAACCAGTCATCGTTCTCACAACACTGAGGACCAGTCATTCGAAATGACTTCTCCATGCATTTTATGCATTGGTAAAAGCACTATGATGAAAAGTGTGATATGTTTTCAGGTATCTCCTATACTAATAGAGCCACATGCTCACCGGTTTGCCACATGATGTAGGCCTATGGACTGAACAAGAAACCACCAAAAATTTTAACCAGTCATCGTTCTCACAACACTGAGGACCAGTCATTCGAAATGACTTCTCCATGCATTTTATGCATTGGTAAAAGCACTATGATGAAAAGTGTGATATGTTTTCAGGTATCTCCTATACTAATAGAGCCACATGCTCACCGGTTTTGCCACATGATGTAGGCCTATGGACTGAACAAGAAACCACCAAAAATTTTAACCAGTCATCGTTCTCACAACACTGAGGACCAGTCATTCGAAATGACTTCTCCATGCATTTTATGCATTGGTAAAAGCACTATGATGAAAAGTGTGATATGTTTTCAGGTATCTCCTATACTAATAGAGCCACATGCTCACCGGTTTGCCACATGATGTAGGCCTATGGACTGAACAAGAAACCACCAAAAATTTTAACCAGTCATCGTTCTCACAACACTGAGGACCAGTCATTCGAAATGACTTCTCCATGCATTTTATGCATTGGTAAAAGCACTATGATGAAAAGTGTGATATGTTTTCAGGTATCTCCTATACTAATAGAGCCACATGCTCACCGGTTTGCCACATGATGTAGGCCTATGGACTGAACAAGAAACCACCAAAAATTTTAACCAGTCATCGTTCTCACAACACTGAGGACCAGTCATTCGAAATGACTTCTCCATGCATTTTATGCATTGGTAAAAGCACTATGATGAAAAGTGTGATATGTTTTCAGGTATCTCCTATACTAATAGAGCCACATGCTCACCGGTTTGCCACATGATGTAGGCCTATGGACTGAACAAGAAACCACCAAAAATTTTAACCAGTCATCGTTCTCACAACACTGAGGACCAGTCATTCGAAATGACTTCTCCATGCATTTTATGCATTGGTAAAAGCACTATGATGAAAAGTGTGATATGTTTTCAGGTATCTCCTATACTAATAGAGCCACATGCTCACCGGTTTGCCACATGATGTAGGCCTATGGACTGAACAAAAAACCACCAAAAATTTTAACCAGTCATCGTTCTCACAACACTGAGGACCAGTCATTCGAAATGACTTCTCCATGCATTTTATGCATTGGTAAAAGCACTATGATGAAAAGTGTGATATGTTTTCAGGTATCTCCTATACTAATAGAGCCACATGCTCACCGGTTTGCCACATGATGTAGGCCTATGGACTGAACAAGAAACCACCAAAATTTTAACGAGTCATCGTTCTCACAACACTGAGGACCAGTCATTCGAAATGACTTCTCCATGCATTTTATGCATTGGTAAAAGCACTATGATGAAAAGTGTGATATGTTTTCAGGTATCTCCTATACTAATAGAGCCACATGCTCACCGGTTTGCCACATGATGTAGGCCTATGGAACTGAACAAGAAACCACGAAAAATTTTAACCAGTCATCGTTCTCACAACACTGAGGACCAGTCATTCGAAATGACTTCTCCATGCATTTTATGCATTGGTAAAAGCACTATGATGAAAAGTGTGATATGTTTTCAGGTATCTCCTATACTAATAGAGCCACATGCTCACCGGTTTGCCACATGATGTAGGCCTATGGACTGAACAAGAAACCACCAAAAATTTTAACCAGTCATCGTTCTCACAACACTGAGGACCAGTCATTCGAAATGACTTCTCCATGCATTTTATGCATTGGTAAAAGCACTATGATGAAAAGTGTGATATGTTTTCAGGTATCTCCTATACTAATAGAGCCACATGCTCACCGGTTTGCCACATGATGTAGGCCTATGGACTGAACAAGAAACCACCAAAAATTTTAACCAGTCATCGTTCTCACAACACTGAGGACCAGTCATTCGAAATGACTTCTCCATGCATTTTATGCATTGGTTAAAAGCACTATGATGAAAAGTGTGATATGTTTTCAGGTATCTCCTATACTAATAGAGCCACATGCTCACCGGTTTGCCACATGATGTAGGCCTATGGACTGAACAAGAAACCACCAAAAATTTTAACCAGTCATCGTTCTCACAACACTGAGGACCAGTCATTCGAAATGACTTCTCCATGCATTTTATGCATTGGTAAAAGCACTATGATGAAAAGTGTGATATGTTTTCAGGTATCTCCTATACTAATAGAGCCACATGCTCACCGGTTTGCCACATGATGTAGGCCTATGGACTGAACAAGAAACCACCAAAAATTTTAACCAGTCATCGTTCTCACAACACTGAGGAGCAGTCATTCGAAATGACTTCTCCATGCATTTTATGCAATTGGTAAAAGCACTATGATGAAAAGTGTGATATGTTTTCAGGTATCTCCTATACTAATAGAGCCACATGCTCACCGGTTTGCCACATGCTGTAGGCCTATGGACTGAACAAGAAACCACCAAAAATTTTAACCAGTCATCGTTCTCACAACACTGAGGACCAGTCATTCGAAATGACTTCTCCATGCATTTTTCATGCATTGGTAAAAGCACTATGATGAAAAGTGTGATATGTTTTCAGGTATCTCCTATACTAATAGAGCCACATGCTCACCGGTTTGCCACATGATGTAGGCCTATGGACTGAACAAGAAACCACCAAAAATTTTAACCAGTCATCGTTCTCACAACACTGAGGACCAGTCATTCGAAATGACTTCTCCATGCATTTTATGCATTGGTAAAAGCACTATGATGAAAAGTGTGATATGTTTTCAGGTATCTCCTATACTAATAGAGCCACATGCTCACCGGTTTGCCACATGATGTAGGCCTATGGACTGAACAAGAAACCACCAAAAATTTTAACCAGTCATCGTTCTCACAACACTGAGGACCAGTCATTCGAAATGACTTCTCCATGCATTTTATGCATTGGTAAAAGCACTATGATGAAAAGTGTGGTATGTTTTCAGGTATCTCCTATACTAATAGAGCCACATGGCTCACCGGTTTGCCACATGATGTAGGCCTATGGACTGAACAAGAAACCACCAAAAATTTTAACCAGTCATCGATCTCACAACACTGAGGACCAGTCATTCGAAATGACTTCTCCATGCATTTTATGCATTGGTAAAAGCACTATGATGAAAAGTGTGATATGTTTTCAGGTATCTCCTATACTAATAGAGCCACATGCTCACCGGTTTGCCACATGATGTAGGCCTATGGACTGAACAAGAAACCACCAAAAATTTTAACCA
This sequence comes from Ranitomeya imitator, assembly GCF_032444005.1. Lineage (NCBI taxonomy): Eukaryota > Metazoa > Chordata > Amphibia > Anura > Dendrobatidae > Ranitomeya > Ranitomeya imitator. The sequence goes on from NW_027193381.1 coordinate 106,216, forward strand.
GTCATCGTTCTCACAACACTGAGGACCAGTCATTCGAAATGACTTCTCCATGCATTTTATGCATTGGTAAAAGCACTATGATGAAAAGTGTGATATGTTTTCAGGTATCTCCTATACTAATAGAGCCACATGCTCACCGGTTTGCCACATGATGTAGGCCTATGGACTGAACAAGAAACCACCAAAAATTTTAACCAGTCATCGTTCTCACAACACTGAGGACCAGTCATTCGAAATGACTTCTCCATGCATTTTATGCATTGGTAAAAGCACTATGATGAAAAGTGTGACATGTTTTCAGGTATCTCCTATACTAATAGAGCCACATGCTCACCGGTTTGCCACATGATGTAGGCCTATGGACTGAACAAGAAACCACCAAAAATTTTAACCAGTCATCGTTCTCACAACACTGAGGACCAGTCATTCGAAATGACTTCTCCATGCATTTTATGCATTGGTAAAAGCACTATGATGAAAAGTGTGATATGTTTTCAGGTATCTCCTATACTAATAGAGCCACATGCTCACCGGTTTGCCACATGATGTAGGCCTATGGACTGAACAAGAAACCACCAAAAATTTTAACCAGTCATCGTTCTCACAACACTGAGGACCAGTCATTCGAAATGACTTCTCCATGCATTTTATGCATTGGTAAAAGCACTATGATGAAAAGTGTGATATGTTTTCAGGTATCTCCTATACTAATAGAGCCACATGCTCACCGGTTTGCCACATGATGTAGGCCTATGGACTGAACAAGAAACCACCAAAAATTTTAACCAGTCATCGTTCTCACAACACTGAGGACCAGTCATTCGAAATGACTTCTCCATGCATTTTATGCATTGGTAAAAGCACTATGATGAAAAGTGTGATATGTTTTCAGGTATCTCCTATACTAATAGAGCCACATGCTCACCGGTTTGCCACATGATGTAGGCCTATGGACTGAACAAGAAACCACCAAAAATTTTAACCAGTCATCGTTCTCACAACACTGAGGACCAGTCATTCGAAATGACTTCTCCATGCATTTTATGCATTGGTAAAAGCACTATGATGAAAAGTGTGATATGTTTTCAGGTATCTCCTATACTAATAGAGCCACATGCTCACTGGTTTGCCACATGATGTAGGCCTATGGACTGAACAAGAAACCACCAAAAATTTTAACCAGTCATCGTTCTCACAACACTGAGGACCAGTCATTCGAAATGACTTCTCCATGCATTTTATGCATTGGTAAAAGCACTATGATGAAAAGTGTGATATGTTTTCAGGTATCTCCTATACTAATAGAGCCACATGCTCACCGGTTTGCCACATGATGTAGGCCTATGGACTGAACAAGAAACCACCAAAAATTTTAACCAGTCATCGTTCTCACAACACTGAGGACCAGTCATTCGAAATGACTTCTCCATGCATTTTATGCATTGGTAAAAGCACTATGATGAAAAGTGTGATATGTTTTCAGGTATCTCCTATACTAATAGAGCCACATGCTCACCGGTTTGCCACATGATGTAGGCCTATGGACTGAACAAGAAACCACCAAAAATTTTAACCAGTCATCGTTCTCACAACACTGAGGAGCAGTCATTCGAAATGACTTCTCCATGCATTTTATGCATTGGTAAAAGCACTATGATGAAAAGTGTGATATGTTTTCAGGTATCTCCTATACTAATAGAGCCACATGCTCACCGGTTTGCCACATGCTGTAGGCCTATGGACTGAACAAGAAACCACCAAAAATTTTAACCAGTCATCGTTCTCACAACACTGAGGACCAGTTATTCGAAATGACTTCTCCATGCATTTTTCATGCATTGGTAAAAGCACTATGATGAAAAGTGTGATATGTTTTCAGGTATCTCCTATACTAATAGAGCCACATGCTCACCGGTTTGCCACATGATGTAGGCCTATGGACTGAACAAGAAACCACCAAAAATTTTAACCAGTCATCGTTCTCACAACACTGAGGACCAGTCATTCGAAATGAATTCTCCATGCATTTTATGCATTGGTAAAAGCACTATGATGAAAAGTGTGATATGTTTTCAGGTATCTCCTATACTAATAGAGCCACATGCTCACCGGTTTGCCACATGATGTAGGCCTATGGACTGAACAAGAAACCACCAAAAATTTTAACCAGTCATCGTTCTCACAACACTGAGGACCAGTCATTCGAAATGACTTCTCCATGCATTTTATGCATTGGTAAAAGCACTATGATGAAAAGTGTGGTATGTTTTCAGGTATCTCCTATACTAATAGAGCCACATGGCTCACCGGTTTGCCACATGATGTAGGCCTATGGACTGAACAAGAAACCACCAAAAATTTTAACCAGTCATCGATCTCACAACACTGAGGACCAGTCATTCGAAATGACTTCTCCATGCATTTTATGCATTGGTCAAAGCACTATGATGAAAAGTGTGATATGTTTTCAGGTATCTCCTATACTAATAGAGCCACATGCTCACCGGTTTGCCACATGATGTAGGCCTATGGACTGAACAAGAAACCACCAAAAATTTTAACCAGTCATCGTTCTCACAACACTGAGGACCAGTCATTCGAAATGACTTCTCCATGCATTTTATGCATTGGTAAAAGCACTATGATGAAAAGTGTGATATGTTTTCAGGTATCTCCTATACTAATAGAGCCACATGCTCACCGGTTTGCCACATGATGTAGGCCTATGGACTGAACAAGAAACCACCAAAAATTTTAACCAGTCATCGTTCTCACAACACTGAGGACCAGTCATTCGAAATGACTTCTCCATGCATTTTATGCATTGGTAAAAGCACTATGATGAAAAGTGTGATATGTTTTCAGGTATCTCCTATACTAATAGAGCCACATGCTCACCGGTTTGCCACATGATGTAGGCCTATGGACTGAACAAGAAACCACCAAAAATTTTAACCAGTCATCGTTCTCACAACACTGAGGACCAGTCATTCGAAATGACTTCTCCATGCATTTTATGCATTGGTAAAAGCACTATGATGAAAAGTGTGATATGTTTTCAGGTATCTCCTATACTAATAGAGCCACATGCTCACCGGTTTGCCACATGATGTAGGCCTATGGACTGAACAAGAAACCACCAAAAATTTTAACCAGTCATCGTTCTCACAACACTGAGGACCAGTCATTCGAAATGACTTCTCCATGCATTTTATGCATTGGTAAAAGCACTATGATGAAAAGTGTGATATGTTTTCAGGTATCTCCTATACTAATAGAGCCACATGCTCACCGGTTTGCCACATGATGTAGGCCTATGGACTGAACAAGAAACCACCAAAAATTTTAACCAGTCATCGTTCTCACAACACTGAGGACCAGTCATTCGAAATGACTTCTCCATGCATTTTATGCATTGGTAAAAGCACTATGATGAAAAGTGTGATATGTTTTCAGGTATCTCCTATACTAATAGAGCCACATGCTCACCGGTTTGCCACATGATGTAGGCCTATGGACTGAACAAGAAACCACCAAAAATTTTAACCAGTCATCGTTCTCACAACACTGAGGACCAGTCATTCGAAATGACTTCTCCATGCATTTTATGCATTGGTAAAAGCACTATGATGAAAAGTGTGATATGTTTTCAGGTATCTCCTATACTAATAGAGCCACATGCTCACCGGTTTGCCACATGATGTAGGCCTATGGACTGAACAAGAAACCACCAAAAATTTTAACCAGTCATCGTTCTCACAACACTGAGGACCAGTCATTCGAAATGACTTCTCCATGCATTTTATGCATTGGTAAAAGCACTATGATGAAAAGTGTGATATGTTTTCAGGTATCTCCTATACTAATAGAGCCACATGCTCACCGGTTTGCCACATGATGTAGGCCTGTGGACTGAACAAGAAACCACCAAAAATTTTAACCAGTCATCGTTCTCACAACACTGAGGACCAGTCATTCGAAATGACTTCTCCATGCATTTTATGCATTGGTAAAAGCACTATGATGAAAAGTGTGATATGTTTTCAGGTATCTCCTATACTAATAGAGCCACATGCTCACCGGTTTGCCACATGATGTAGGCCTATGGACTGAACAAGAAACCACCAAAAATTTTAACCAGTCATCGTTCTCACAACACTGAGGACCAGTCATTCGAAATGACTTCTCCATGCATTTTATGCATTGGTAAAAGCACTATGATGAAAAGTGTGATATGTTTTCAGGTATCTCCTATACTAATAGAGCCACATGCTCACCGGTTTGCCACATGATGTAGGCCTATGGACTGAACAAGAAACCACCAAAAATTTTATCCAGTCATCGTTCTCACAACACTGAGGACCAGTCATTCGAAATGACTTCTCCATGCATTTTATGCATTGGTAAAAGCACTATGATGAAAAGTGTGATATGTTTTCAGGTATCTCCTATACTAATAGAGCCACATGCTCACCGGTTTGCCACATGATGTAGGCCTATGGACTGAACAAGAAACCACCAAAAATTTTAACCAGTCATCGTTCTCACAACACTGAGGAGCAGTCATTCGAAATGACTTCTCCATGCATTTTATGCATTGGTAAAAGCACTATGATGAAAAGTGTGATATGTTTTCAGGTATCTCCTATACTAATAGAGCCACATGCTCACCGGTTTGCCACATGCTGTAGGCCTATGGACTGAACAAGAAACCACCAAAAATTTTAACCAGTCATCGTTCTCACAACACTGAGGACCAGTCATTCGAAATGACTTCTCCATGCATTTTTCATGCATTGGTAAAAGCACTATGATGAAAAGTGTGATATGTTTTCAGGTATCTCCTATACTAATAGAGCCACATGCTCACCGGTTTGCCACATGATGTAGGCCTATGGACTGAACAAGAAACCACCAAAAATTTTAACCAGTCATCGTTCTCACAACACTGAGGACCAGTCATTCGAAATGACTTCTCCATGCATTTTATGCATTGGTAAAAGCACTATGATGAAAAGTGTGATATGTTTTCAGGTATCTCCTATACTAATAGAGCCACATGCTCACCGGTTTGCCACATGATGTAGGCCTATGGACTGAACAAGAAACCACCAAAAATTTTAACCAGTCATCGTTCTCACAACACTGAGGACCAGTCATTCGAAATGACTTCTCCATGCATTTTATGCATTTGTAAAAGCACTATGATGAAAAGTGTGGTATGTTTTCAGGTATCTCCTATACTAATAGAGCCACATGGCTCACCGGTTTGCCACATGATGTAGGCCTATGGACTGAACAAGAAACCACCAAAAATTTTAACCAGTCATCGATCTCACAACACTGAGGACCAGTCATTCGAAATGACTTCTCCATGCATTTTATGCATTGGTAAAAGCACTATGATGAAAAGTGTGATATGTTTTCAGGTATCTCCTATACTAATAGAGCCACATGCTCACCGGTTTGCCACATGATGTAGGCCTATGAACTGAACAAGAAACCACCAAGAATTTTAACCAGTCATCGTTCTCACAACACTGAGGACCAGTCATTCGAAATGACTTCTCCATGCATTTTATGCATTGGTAAAAGCACTATGATGAAAAGTGTGATATGTTTTCAGGTATCTCCTATACTAATAGAGCCACATGCTCACCGGTTTGCCACATGATGTAGGCCTATGGACTGAACAAGAAACCACCAAAAATTTTAACCAGTCATCGTTCTCACAACACTGAGGACCAGTCATTCGAAATGACTTCTCCATGCATTTTATGCATTGGTAAAAGCACTATGATGAAAAGTGTGATATGTTTTCAGGTATCTCCTATACTAATAGAGCCACATGCTCACCGGTTTGCCACATGATGTAGGCCTATGGACTGAACAAGAAACCACCAAAATTTTTAACCAGTCATCGTTCTCACAACACTGAGGACCAGTCATTCGAAATGACTTCTCCATGCATTTTATGCATTGGTAAAAGCACTATGATGAAAAGTGTGATATGTTTTCAGGTATCTCCTATACTAATAGAGCCACATGCTCACCGGTTTGCCACATGATGTAGGCCTATGGACTGAACAAGAAACCACCAAAAATTTTAACCAGTCATCGTTCTCACAACACTGAGGACCAGTCATTCGAAATGACTTCTCCATGCATTTTATGCATTGGTAAAAGCACTATGATGAAAAGTGTGATATGTTTTCAGGTATCTCCTATACTAATAGAGCCACATGCTCACCGGTTTGCCACATGATGTAGGCCTATGGACTGAACAAGAAACCACCAAAAATTTTAACCAGTCATCGTTCTCACAACACTGAGGACCAGTCATTCGAAATGACTTCTCCATGCATTTTATGCATTGGTAAAAGCACTATGATGAAAAGTGTGATATGTTTTCAGGTATCTCCTATACTAATAGAGCCACATGCTCACCGGTTTGCCACATGATGTAGGCCTATGGACTGAACAAGAAACCACCAAAAATTTTAACGAGTCATCGTTCTCACAACACTGAGGACCAGTCATTCGAAATGACTTCTCCATGCATTTTATGCATTGGTAAAAGCACTATGCTGAAAAGTGTGATATGTTTTCAGGTATCTCCTATACTAATAGAGCCACATGCTCACCGGTTTGCCACATGATGTAGGCCTATGGACTGAACAAGAAACCACCAAAAATTTTAACCAGTCATCGTTCTCACAACACTGAGGACCAGTCATTCGAAATGACTTCTCCATGCATTTTATGCATTGGTAAAAGCACTATGATGAAAAGTGTGATATGTTTTCTGGTATCTCCTATACTAATAGAGCCACATGCTCACCGGTTTGCCACATGATGTAGGCCTATGGACTGAACAAGAAACCACCAAAAATTTTAACCAGTCATCGTTCTCACAACACTGAGGACCAGTCATTCGAAATGACTTCTCCATGCATTTTATGCATTGGTAAAAGCACTATGATGAAAAGTGTGATATGTTTTCAGGTATCTCCTATACTAATAGAGCCACATGCTCACCGGTTTGCCACATGATGTAGGCCTATGGACTGAACAAGAAACCACCAAAAATTTTAACCAGTCATCGTTCTCACAACACTGAGGACCAGTCATTCGAAATGACTTCTCCATGCATTTTATGCATTGGTAAAAGCACTATGATGAAAAGTGTGATATGTTTTCAGGTATCTCCTATACTAATAGAGCCACATGCTCACCGGTTTGCCACATGATGTAGGCCTATGGACTGAACAAGAAACCACCAAAAATTTTAACCAGTCATCGTTCTCACAACACTGAGGACCAGTCATTCGAAATGACTTCTCCATGCATTTTATGCATTGGTAAAAGCACTATGATGAAAAGTGTGATATGTTTTCAGGTATCTCCTATACTAATAGAGCCACATGCTCACCGGTTTGCCACATGATGTAGGCCTGTGGACTGAACAAGAAACCACCAAAAATTTTAACCAGTCATCGTTCTCACAACACTGAGGACCAGTCATTCGAAATGACTTCTCCATGCATTTTATGCATTGGTAAAAGCACTATGATGAAAAGTGTGATATGTTTTCAGGTATCTCCTATACTAATAGAGCCACATGCTCACCGGTTTGCCACATGATGTAGGCCTATGGACTGAACAAGAAACCACCAAAAATTTTAACCAGTCATCGTTCTCACAACACTGAGGACCAGTCATTCGAAATGACTTCTCCATGCATTTTATGCATTGGTAAAAGCACTATGATGAAAAGTGTGATATGTTTTCAGGTATCTCCTATACTAATAGAGCCACATGCTCACCGGTTTGCCACATGATGTAGGCCTATGGACTGAACAAGAAACCACCAAAAATTTTAACCAGTCATCGTTCTCACAACACTGAGGACCAGTCATTCGAAATGACTTCTCCATGCATTTTATGCATTGGTAAAAGCACTATGATGAAAAGTGTGATATGTTTTCAGGTATCTCCTATACTAATAGAGCCACATGCTCACCGGTTTGCCACATGATGTAGGCCTATGGACTGAACAAGAAACCACCAAAAATTTTATCCAGTCATCGTTCTCACAACACTGAGGACCAGTCATTCGAAATGACTTCTCCATGCATTTTATGCATTGGTAAAAGCACTATGATGAAAAGTGTGATATGTTTTCAGGTATCTCCTATACTAATAGAGCCACATGCTCACCGGTTTGCCACATGATGTAGGCCTATGGACTGAACAAGAAACCACCAAAAATTTTAACCAGTCATCGTTCTCACAACACTGAGGACCAGTCATTCGAAATGACTTCTCCATGCATTTTATGCATTGGTAAAAGCACTATGATGAAAAGTGTGATATGTTTTCAGGTATCTCCTATACTAATAGAGCCACATGCTCACCGGTTTGCCACATGATGTAGGCCTATGGACTGAACAAGAAACCACCAAAAATTTTAACCAGTCATCGTTCTCACAACACTGAGGACCAGTCATTCGAAATGACTTCTCCATGCATTTTATGCATTGGTAAAAGCACTATGATGAAAAGTGTGATATGTTTTCAGGTATCTCCTATACTAATCGAGCCACATGCTCACCGGTTTGCCACATGCTGTAGGCCTATGGACTGAACAAGAAACCACCAAAAATTTTAACCAGTCATCGTTCTCACAACACTGAGGACCAGTCATTCGAAATGACTTCTCCATGCATTTTATGCATTGGTAAAAGCACTATGATGAAAAGTGTGATATATTTTCAGGTATCTCCTATACTAATAGAGCCACATGCTCACCGGTTTGCCACATGCTGTAGGCCTATGGACTGAACAAGAAACCACCAAAAATTTTAACCAGTCATCGTTCTCACAACACTGAGGACCAGTCATTCGAAATGACTTCTCCATGCATTTTATGCATTGGTAAAAGCACTATGATGAAAAGTGTGATATGTTTTCAGGTATCTCCTATACTAATAGAGCCACATGCTCACCGGTTTGCCACATGATGTAGGCCTATGGACTGAACAAGAAACCACCAGAAATTTTAACCAGTCATCGTTCTCACAACACTGAGGACCAGTCATTCGAAATGACTTCTCCATGCATTTTATGCATTGGTAAAAGCACTATGATGAAAAGTGTGATATGTTTTCAGGTATCTCCTATACTAATAGAGCCACATGCTCACCGGTTTGCCACATGATGTAGGCCTATGGACTGAACAAGAAACCACCAAAAATTTTAACCAGTCATCGTTCTCACAACACTGAGGACCAGTCATTCGAAATGACTTCTCCATGCATTTTATGCATTGGTAAAAGCACTATGATGAAAAGTGTGATATGTTTTCAGGTATCTCCTATACTAATAGAGCCACATGCTCACCGGTTTGCCACATGATGTAGGCCTATGGACTGAACAAGAAACCACCAAAAATTTTAACCAGTCATCGTTCTCACAACACTGAGGACCAGTCATTCGAAATGACTTCTCCATGCATTTTATGCATTGGTAAAAGCACTATGATGAAAAGTGTGATATGTTTTCAGGTATCTCCTATACTAATAGAGCCACATGCTCACCGGTTTGCCACATGATGTAGGCCTATGGACTGAACAAGAAACCACCAAAAATTTTATCCAGTCATCGTTCTCACAACACTGAGGACCAGTCATTCGAAATGACTTCTCCATGCATTTTATGCATTGGTAAAAGCACTATGATGAAAAGTGTGATATGTTTTCAGGTATCTCCTATACTAATAGAGCCACATGCTCACCGGTTTGCCACATGATGTAGGCCTATGGACTGAACAAGAAACCACCAAAAATTTTAACCAGTCATCGTTCTCACAACACTGAGGACCAGTCATTCGAAATGACTTCTCCATGCATTTTATGCATTGGTAAAAGCACTATGATGAAAAGTGTGATATGTTTTCAGGTATCTCCTATACTAATAGAGCCACATGCTCACCGGTTTGCCACATGATGTAGGCCTATGGACTGAACGAGAAACCACCAAAAATTTTAACCAATCATCGTTCTCACAACACTGAGGACCAGTCATTCGAAATGACTTCTCCATGCATTTTATGCATTGGTAAAAGCACTATGATTGAAAAGTGTGATATGTTTTCAGGTATCTCCTATACTAATAGAGCCACATGCTCACCGGTTTGCCACATGATGTAGGCCTATGGACTGAACAAGAAACCACCAAAAATTTTAACCAGTCATCGTTCTCACAACACTGAGGACCAGTCATTCGAAATGACTTCTCCATGCATTTTATGCATTGGTAAAAGCACTATGATGAAAAGTGTGATATGTTTTCAGGTATCTCCTATACTAATAGAGCCACATGCTCACCGGTTTGCCACATGATGTAGGCCTATGGACTGAACAAGAAACCACCAAAAATTTTAACCAGTCATCGTTCTCACAACACTGAGGACCAGTCATTCGAAATGACTTCTCCATGCATTTTATGCATTGGTAAAAGCACTATGATGAAAAGTGTGATATGTTTTCAGGTATCTCCTATACTAATAGAGCCACATGCTCACCGGTTTGCCACATGATGTAGGCCTATGGACTGAACAAGAAACCACCAAAAATTTTAACCAGTCATCGTTCTCACAACACTGAGGACCAGTCATTCGAAATGACTTCTCCATGCATTTTATGCATTGGTAAAAGCACTATGATGAAAAGTGTGATATGTTTTCAGGTATCTCCTATACTAATAGAGCCACATGCTCACCGGTTTGCCACATGATGTAGGCCTATGGACTGAACAAGAAACCACCAAAAATTTTACCAGTCATCGTTCTCACAACACTGAGGACCAGTCATTCGAAATGACTTCTCCATGCATTTTATGCATTGGTAAAAGCACTATGATGAAAAGTGTGATATGTTTTCAGGTATCTCCTATACTAATAGAGCCACATGCTCACCGGTTTGCACATGATGTAGGCCTATGGACTGAACAAGAAACCACCAAAAATTTTAACCAGTCATCGTTCTCACAACACTGAGGACCAGTCATTCGAAATGACTTCTCCATGCATTTTATGCATTGGTAAAAGCACTATTGATGAAAAGTGTGATATGTTTTCAGGTATCTCCTATACTAATAGAGCCACATGCTCACCGGTTTGCCACATGATGTAGGCCTATGGACTGAACAAGAAACCACCAAAAATTTTAACCAGTCATCGTTCTCACAACACTGAGGACCAGTCATTCGAAATGACTTCTCCATGCATTTTATGCATTGGTAAAAGCACTATGATGAAAAGTGTGATATGTTTTCAGGTATCTCCTATACTAATAGAGCCACATGCTCACCGGTTTGCCACATGATGTAGGCCTATGGACTGAACAAGAAACCACCAAAAATTTTAACCAGTCATCGTTCTCACAACACTGAGGACCAGTCATTCGAAATGACTTCTCCATGCATTTTATGCATTGGTAAAAGCACTATGATGAAAAGTGTGATATGTTTTCAGGTATCTCCTATACTAATAGAGCCACATGCTCACCGGTTTGCCACATGATGTAGGCCTATGGACTGAACAAGAAACCACCAAAAATTTTAACCAGTCATCGTTCTCACAACACTGAGGACCAGTCATTCGAAATGACTTCTCCATGCATTTTATGCATTGGTAAAAGCACTATGATGAAAAGTGTGATATGTTTTCAGGTATCTCCTATACTAATAGAGCCACATGCTCACCGGTTTGCCACATGATGTAGGCCTATGGACTGAACAAGAACCACCAAAAATTTTAACCAGTCATCGTTCTCACAACACTGAGGACCAGTCATTCGAAATGACTTCTCCATGCATTTTATGCATTGGTAAAAGCACTATGATGAAAAGTGTGATATGTTTTCAGGTATCTCCTATACTAATAGAGCCACATGCTCACCGGTTTGCCACATGATGTAGGCCTATGGACTGAACAAGAAACCACCAAAAATTTTATCCAGTCATCGTTCTCACAACACTGAGGACCAGTCATTCGAAATGACTTCTCCATGCATTTTATGCATTGGTAAAAGCACTATGATGAAAAGTGTGATATGTTTTCAGGTATCTCCTATACTAATAGAGCCACATGCTCACCGGTTTGCCACATGATGTAGGCCTATGGACTGAACAAGAAACCACCAAAAATTTTAACCAGTCATCGTTCTCACAACACTGAGGACCAGTCATTCGAAATGACTTCTCCATGCATTTATGCATTGGTAAAAGCACTATGATGAAAAGTGTGATATGTTTTCAGGTATCTCCTATACTAATAGAGCCACATGCTCACCGGTTTGCCACATGATGTAGGCCTATGGGACTGAACAAGAAACCACCAAAAATTTTAACCAGTCATCGTTCTCACAACACTGAGGACCAGTCATTCGAAATGACTTCTCCATGCATTTTATGCATTGGTAAAAGCACTATGATGAAAAGTGTGATATGTTTTCAGGTATCTCCTATACTAATAGAGCCACATGCTCACCGGTTTGCCACATGATGTAGGCCTATGGACTGAACAAGAAACCACCAAAAATTTTAACCAGTCATCGTTCTCACAACACTGAGGACCAGTCATTCGAAATGACTTCTCCATGCATTTTATGCATTGGTAAAAGCACTATGATGAAAAGTGTGATATGTTTTCAGGTATCTCCTATACTAATAGAGCCACATGCTCACCGGTTTGCCACATGATGTAGGCCTATGGACTGAACAAGAAACCACCAAAAATTTTAACCAGTCATCGTTCTCACAACACTGAGGACCAGTCATTCGAAATGACTTCTCCATGCATTTTATGCATTGGTAAAAGCACTATGATTGAAAAGTGTGATATGTTTTCAGGTATCTCCTATACTAATAGAGCCACATGCTCACCGGTTTGCCACATGATGTAGGCCTATGGACTGAACAAGAAACCACCAAAATTTTAACCAGTCATCGTTCTCACAACACTGAGGACCAGTCATTCGAAATGACTTCTCCATGCATTTTATACATTGGTAAAAGCACTATGATGAAAAGTGTGATATGTTTTCAGGTATCTCCTATACTAATAGAGCCACATGCTCACCGGTTTGCCACATGATGTAGGCCTATGGACTGAACAAGAAACCACCAAAAATTTTAACCAGTCATCGTTCTCACAACACTGAGGACCAGTCATTCGAAATGACTTCTCCATGCATTTTATGCATTGGTAAAAGCACTATGATGAAAAGTGTGATATGTTTTCAGGTATCTCCTATACTAATAGAGCCACATGCTCACCGGTTTGCCACATGATGTAGGCCTATGGACTGAACAAGAAACCACCAAAAATTTTAACCAGTCATCGTTCTCACAACACTGAGGACCAGTCATTCGAAATGACTTCTCCATGCATTTTATGCATTGGTAAAAGCACTATGATGAAAAGTGTGATATGTTTTCAGGTATCTCCTATACTAATAGAGCCACATGCTCACCGGTTTGCCACATGATGTAGGCCTATGGACTGAACAAGAAACCACCAAAAATTTTAACCAGTCATCGTTCTCACAACACTGAGGACCAGTCATTCGAAATGACTTCTCCATGCATTTTATGCATTGGTAAAAGCACTATGATGAAAAGTGTGATATGTTTTCAGGTATCTCCTATACTAATAGAGCCACATGCTCACCGGTTTGCCACATGATGTAGGCCTATGGACTGAACAAGAAACCACCAAAAATTTTAACCAGTCATCGTTCTCACAACACTGAGGACCAGTCATTCGAAATGACTTCTCCATGCATTTTATGCATTGGTAAAAGCACTATGATGAAAAGTGTGATATGTTTTCAGGTATCTCCTATACTAATAGAGCCACATGCTCACCGGTTTGCCACATGCTGTAGGCCTATGGACTGAACAAGAAACCACCAAAAATTTTAACCAGTCATCGTTCTCACAACACTGAGGACCAGTCATTCGAAATGACTTCTCCATGCATTTTATGCATTGGTAAAAGCACTATGATGAAAAGTGTGATATGTTTTCAGGTATCTCCTATACTAATAGAGCCACATGCTCACCGGTTTGCCACATGCTGTAGGCCTATGGACTGAACAAGAAACCACCAAAAATTTTAACCAGTCATCGTTCTCACAACACTGAGGACCAGTCATTCGAAATGACTTCTCCATGCATTTTATGCATTGGTAAAAGCACTATGATGAAAAGTGTGATATGTTTTCAGGTATCTCCTATACTAATAGAGCCACATGCTCACCGGTTTGCCACATGATGTAGGCCTATGGACTGAACAAGAAACCACCAAAAATTTTAACCAGTCATCGTTCTCACAACACTGAGGACCAGTCATTCGAAATGACTTCTCCATGCATTTATGCATTGGTAAAAGCACTATGATGAAAAGTGTGATATGTTTTCAGGTATCTCCTATACTAATAGAGCCACATGCTCACCGGTTTGCCACATGATGTAGGCCTAGTGGACTGAACAAGAAACCACCAAAAATTTAACCAGTCATCGTTCTCACAACACTGAGGACCAGTCATTCGAAATGACTTCTCCATGCATTTTATGCATTGGTAAAAGCACTATGATGAAAAGTGTGATATGTTTTCAGGTATCTCCTATACTAATAGAGCCACATGCTCACCGGTTTGCCACATGATGTAGGCCTATGGACTGAACAAGAAACCACCAAAAATTTTAACCAGTCATCGTTCTCACAACACTGAGGACCAGTCATTCGAAATGACTTCTCCATGCATTTTATGCATTGGTAAAAGCACTATGATGAAAAGTGTGATATGTTTTCAGGTATCTCCTATACTAATAGAGCCACATGCTCACCGGTTTGCCACATGATGTAGGCCTATGGACTGAACAAGAAACCACCAAAAATTTTATCCAGTCATCGTTCTCACAACACTGAGGACCAGTCATTCGAAATGACTTCTCCATGCATTTTATGCATTGGTAAAAGCACTATGATGAAAAGTGTGATATGTTTTCAGGTATCTCCTATACTAATAGAGCCACATGCTCACCGGTTTGCCACATGATGTAGGCCTATGGGACTGAACAAGAAACCACCAAAAATTTTAACCAGTCATCGTTCTCACAACACTGAGGACCAGTCATTCGAAATGACTTCTCCATGCATTTTATGCATTGGTAAAAGCACTATGATGAAAAGTGTGATATGTTTTCAGGTATCTCCTATACTAATGGAGCCACATGCTCACCGGTTTGCCACATGCTGTAGGCCTATGGACTGAACAAGAAACCACCAAAATTTAACCAGTCATCGTTCTCACAACACTGAGGACCAGTCATTCGAAATGACTTCTCCATGCATTTTATGCATTGGTAAAAGCACTATGATGAAAAGTGTGATATATTTTCAGGTATCTCCTATACTAATAGAGCCACATGCTCACCGGTTTGCCACATGCTGTAGGCCTATGGACTGAACAAGAAACCACCAAAAATTTTAACCAGTCATCGTTCTCACAACACTGAGGACCAGTCATTCGAAATGACTTCTCCATGCATTTTATGCATTGGTAAAAGCACTATGATGAAAAGTGTGATATGTTTTCAGGTATCTCCTATACTAATAGAGCCACATGCTCACCGGTTTGCCACATGATGTAGGCCTATGGACTGAACAAGAAACCACCAAAAATTTTAACCAGTCATCGTTCTCACAACACTGAGGACCAGTCATTCGAAATGACTTCTCCATGCATTTTATGCATTGGTAAAAGCACTATGATGAAAAGTGTGATATGTTTTCAGGTATCTCCTATACTAATAGAGCCACATGCTCACCGGTTTGCCACATGATGTAGGCCTATGGACTGAACAAGAAACCACCAAAAATTTTAACCAGTCATCGTTCTCACAACACTGAGGACCAGTCATTCGAAATGACTTCTCCATGCATTTTATGCATTGGTAAAAGCACTATGATGAAAAGTGTGATATGTTTTCAGGTATCTCCTATACTAATAGAGCCACATGCTCACCGGTTTGCCACATGATGTAGGCCTATGGACTGAACAAGAAACCACCAAAAATTTTAACCAGTCATCGTTCTCACAACACTGAGGACCAGTCATTCGAAATGACTTCTCCATGCATTTTATGCATTGGTAAAAGCACTATGATGAAAAGTGTGATATGTTTTCAGGTATCTCCTATACTAATAGAGCCACATGCTCACCGGTTTGCCACATGATGTAGGCCTATGGACTGAACAAGAAACCACCAAAAATTTTAACCAGTCATCGTTCTCACAACACTGAGGACCAGTCATTCGAAATGACTTCTCCATGCATTTTATGCATTGGTAAAAGCACTATGATGAAAAGTGTGATATGTTTTCAGGTATCTCCTATACTAATAGAGCCACATGCTCACCGGTTTGCCACATGATGTAGGCCTATGGACTGAACAAGAAACCACCAAAAATTTTAACCAGTCATCGTTCTCACAACACTGAGGACCAGTCATTCGAAATGACTTCTCCATGCATTTTATGCATTGGTAAAAGCACTATGATGAAAAGTGTGATATGTTTTCAGGTATCTCCTATACTAATAGAGCCACATGCTCACCGGTTTGCCACATGATGTAGGCCTATGGACTGAACAAGAAACCACCAAAAATTTTAACCAGTCATCGTTCTCACAACACTGAGGACCAGTCATTCGAAATGACTTCTCCATGCATTTTATGCATTGGTAAAAGCACTATGATGAAAAGTGTGATATGTTTTCAGGTATCTCCTATACTAATAGAGCCACATGCTCACCGGTTTGCCACATGATGTAGGCCTATGGACTGAACAAGAAACCACCAAAAATTTTAACCAGTCATCGTTCTCACAACACTGAGGACCAGTCATTCGAAATGACTTCTCCATGCATTTTATGCATTGGTAAAAGCACTATGATGAAAAGTGTGATATGTTTTCAGGTATCTCCTATACTAATAGAGCCACATGCTCACCGGTTTGCCACATGATGTAGGCCTATGGACTGAACAAGAAACCACCAAAAATTTTAACCAGTCATCGTTCTCACAACACTGAGGACCAGTCATTCGAAATGACTTCTCCATGCATTTTATGCATTGGTAAAAGCACTATGATGAAAAGTGTGATATGTTTTCAGGTATCTCCTATACTAATAGAGCCACATGCTCACCGGTTTGCCACATGATGTAGGCCTATGGACTGAACAAGAAACCACCAAAAATTTTAACCAGTCATCGTTCTCACAACACTGAGGACCAGTCATTCGAAATGACTTCTCCATGCATTTTATGCATTGGTAAAAGCACTATGATGAAAAGTGTGATATGTTTTCAGGTATCTCCTATACTAATAGAGCCACATGCTCACCGGTTTGCCACATGATGTAGGCCTATGGACTGAACAAGAAACCACCAAAAATTTTAACCAGTCATCGTTCTCACAACACTGAGGACCAGTCATTCGAAATGACTTCTCCATGCATTTTATGCATTGGTAAAAGCACTATGATGAAAAGTGTGATATGTTTTCAGGTATCTCCTATACTAATAGAGCCACATGCTCACCGGTTTGCCACATGATGTAGGCCTATGGACTGAACAAGAAACCACCAAAAATTTTAACCAGTCATCGTTCTCACAACACTGAGGACCAGTCATTCGAAATGACTTCTCCATGCATTTTATGCATTGGTAAAAGCACTATGATGAAAAGTGTGATATGTTTTCAGGTATCTCCTATACTAATAGAGCCACATGCTCACCGGTTTGCCACATGATGTAGGCCTATGGACTGAACAAGAAACCACCAAAAATTTTAACCAGTCATCGTTCTCACAACACTGAGGACCAGTCATTCGAAATGACTTCTCCATGCATTTTATGCATTGGTAAAAGCACTATGATGAAAAGTGTGATATGTTTTCAGGTATCTCCTATACTAATAGAGCCACATGCTCACCGGTTTGCCACATGATGTAGGCCTATGGACTGAACAAGAAACCACCAAAAATTTTAACCAGTCATCGTTCTCACAACACTGAGGACCAGTCATTCGAAATGACTTCTCCATGCATTTTATGCATTGGTAAAAGCACTATGATGAAAAGTGTGATATGTTTTCAGGTATCTCCTATACTAATAGAGCCACATGCTCACCGGTTTGCCACATGATGTAGGCCTATGGACTGAACAAGAAACCACCAAAAATTTTAACCAGTCATCGTTCTCACAACACTGAGGACCAGTCATTCGAAATGACTTCTCCATGCATTTTATGCATTGGTAAAAGCACTATGATGAAAAGTGTGATATGTTTTCAGGTATCTCCTATACTAATAGAGCCACATGCTCACCGGTTTGCCACATGATGTAGGCCTATGGACTGAACAAGAAACCACCAAAAATTTTAACCAGTCATCGTTCTCACAACACTGAGGACCAGTCATTCGAAATGACTTCTCCATGCATTTTATGCATTGGTAAAAGCACTATGATGAAAAGTGTGATATGTTTTCAGGTATCTCCTATACTAATAGAGCCACATGCTCACCGGTTTGCCACATGATGTAGGCCTATGGACTGAACAAGAAACCACCAAAAATTTTAACCAGTCATCGTTCTCACAACACTGAGGACCAGTCATTCGAAATGACTTCTCCATGCATTTTATGCATTGGTAAAAGCACTATGATGAAAAGTGTGATATGTTTTCAGGTATCTCCTATAGACTAACAGAGCCACATGCTCACCGGTTTGCCACATGATGTAGGCCTATGGACTGAACAAGAAACCACCAAAAATTTTAACCAGTCATCGTTCTCACAACACTGAGGACCAGTCATTCGAAATGACTTCTCCATGCATTTTATGCATTGGTAAAAGCACTATGATGAAAAGTGTGATATGTTTTCAGGTATCTCCTATACTAATAGAGCCACATGCTCACCGGTTTGCCACATGATGTAGGCCTATGGACTGAACAAGAAACCACCAAAAATTTTAACCAGTCATCGTTCTCACAACACTGAGGACCAGTCATTCGAAATGACTTCTCCATGCATTTTATGCATTGGTAAAAGCACTATGATGAAAAGTGTGATATGTTTTCAGGTATCTCCTATACTAATAGAGCCACATGCTCACCGGTTTGCCACATGATGTAGGCCTATGGACTGAACAAGAAACCACCAAAAATTTTAACCAGTCATCGTTCTCACAACACTGAGGACCAGTCATTCGAAATGACTTCTCCATGCATTTTATGCATTGGTAAAAGCACTATGATGAAAAGTGTGATATGTTTTCAGGTATCTCCTATACTAATAGAGCCACATGCTCACCGGTTTGCCACATGATGTAGGCCTATGGACTGAACAAGAAACCACCAAAAATTTTAACCAGTCATCGTTCTCACAACACTGAGGACCAGTCATTCGAAATGACTTCTCCATGCATTTTATGCATTGGTAAAAGCACTATGATGAAAAGTGTGATATGTTTTCAGGTATCTCCTATACTAATAGAGCCACATGCTCACCGGTTTGCCACATGATGTAGGCCTATGGACTGAACAAGAAACCACCAAAAATTTTAACCAGTCATCGTTCTCACAACACTGAGGACCAGTCATTCGAAATGACTTCTCCATGCATTTTATGCATTGGTAAAAGCACTATGATGAAAAGTGTGATATGTTTTCAGGTATCTCCTATACTAATAGAGCCACATGCTCACCGGTTTGCCACATGATGTAGGCCTATGGACTGAACAAGAAACCACCAAAAATTTTAACCAGTCATCGTTCTCACAACACTGAGGACCAGTCATTCGAAATGACTTCTCCATGCATTTTATGCATTGGTAAAAGCACTATGATGAAAAGTGTGATATGTTTTCAGGTATCTCCTATACTAATAGAGCCACATGCTCACCGGTTTGCCACATGATGTAGGCCTATGGACTGAACAAGAAACCACCAAAAATTTTAACCAGTCATCGTTCTCACAACACTGAGGACCAGTCATTCGAAATGACTTCTCCATGCATTTTATGCATTGGTAAAAGCACTATGATGAAAAGTGTGATATGTTTTCAGGTATCTCCTATACTAATAGAGCCACATGCTCACCGGTTTGCCACATGATGTAGGCCTATGGACTGAACAAGAAACCACCAAAAATTTTAACCAGTCATCGTTCTCACAACACTGAGGACCAGTCATTCGAAATGACTTCTCCATGCATTTTATGCATTGGTAAAAGCACTATGATGAAAAGTGTGATATGTTTTCAGGTATCTCCTATACTAATAGAGCCACATGCTCACCGGTTTGCCACATGATGTAGGCCTATGGACTGAACAAGAAACCACCAAAAATTTTAACCAGTCATCGTTCTCACAACACTGAGGACCAGTCATTCGAAATGACTTCTCCATGCATTTTATGCATTGGTAAAAGCACTATGATGAAAAGTGTGATATGTTTTCAGGTATCTCCTATACTAATAGAGCCACATGCTCACCGGTTTGCCACATGATGTAGGCCTATGGACTGAACAAGAAACCACCAAAAATTTTAACCAGTCATCGTTCTCACAACACTGAGGACCAGTCATTCGAAATGACTTCTCCATGCATTTTATGCATTGGTAAAAGCACTATGATGAAAAGTGTGATATGTTTTCAGGTATCTCCTATACTAATAGAGCCACATGCTCACCGGTTTGCCACATGATGTAGGCCTATGGACTGAACAAGAAACCACCAAAAATTTTAACCAGTCATCGTTCTCACAACACTGAGGACCAGTCATTCGAAATGACTTCTCCATGCATTTTATGCATTGGTAAAAGCACTATGATGAAAAGTGTGATATGTTTTCAGGTATCTCCTATACTAATAGAGCCACATGCTCACCGGTTTGCCACATGATGTAGGCCTATGGACTGAACAAGAAACCACCAAAAATTTTAACCAGTCATCGTTCTCACAACACTGAGGACCAGTCATTCGAAATGACTTCTCCATGCATTTTATGCATTGGTAAAAGCACTATGATGAAAAGTGTGATATGTTTTCAGGTATCTCCTATACTAATAGAGCCACATGCTCACCGGTTTGCCACATGATGTAGGCCTATGGACTGAACAAGAAACCACCAAAAATTTTAACCAGTCATCGTTCTCACAACACTGAGGACCAGTCATTCGAAATGACTTCTCCATGCATTTTATGCATTGGTAAAAGCACTATGATGAAAAGTGTGATATGTTTTCAGGTATCTCCTATACTAATAGAGCCACATGCTCACCGGTTTGCCACATGATGTAGGCCTATGGACTGAACAAGAAACCACCAAAAATTTTAACCAGTCATCGTTCTCACAACACTGAGGACCAGTCATTCGAAATGACTTCTCCATGCATTTTATGCATTGGTAAAAGCACTATGATGAAAAGTGTGATATGTTTTCAGGTATCTCCTATACTAATAGAGCCACATGCTCACCGGTTTGCCACATGATGTAGGCCTATGGACTGAACAAGAAACCACCAAAAATTTTAACCAGTCATCGTTCTCACAACACTGAGGACCAGTCATTCGAAATGACTTCTCCATGCATTTTATGCATTGGTAAAAGCACTATGATGAAAAGTGTGATATGTTTTCAGGTATCTCCTATACTAATAGAGCCACATGCTCACCGGTTTGCCACATGATGTAGGCCTATGGACTGAACAAGAAACCACCAAAAATTTTAACCAGTCATCGTTCTCACAACACTGAGGACCAGTCATTCGAAATGACTTCTCCATGCATTTTATGCATTGGTAAAAGCACTATGATGAAAAGTGTGATATGTTTTCAGGTATCTCCTATACTAATAGAGCCACATGCTCACCGGTTTGCCACATGATGTAGGCCTATGGACTGAACAAGAAACCACCAAAAATTTTAACCAGTCATCGTTCTCACAACACTGAGGACCAGTCATTCGAAATGACTTCTCCATGCATTTTATGCATTGGTAAAAGCACTATGATGAAAAGTGTGATATGTTTTCAGGTATCTCCTATACTAATAGAGCCACATGCTCACCGGTTTGCCACATGATGTAGGCCTATGGACTGAACAAGAAACCACCAAAAATTTTAACCAGTCATCGTTCTCACAACACTGAGGACCAGTCATTCGAAATGACTTCTCCATGCATTTTATGCATTGGTAAAAGCACTATGATGAAAAGTGTGATATGTTTTCAGGTATCTCCTATACTAATAGAGCCACATGCTCACCGGTTTGCCACATGATGTAGGCCTATGGACTGAACAAGAAACCACCAAAAATTTTAACCAGTCATCGTTCTCACAACACTGAGGACCAGTCATTCGAAATGACTTCTCCATGCATTTTATGCATTGGTAAAAGCACTATGATGAAAAGTGTGATATGTTTTCAGGTATCTCCTATACTAATAGAGCCACATGCTCACCGGTTTGCCACATGATGTAGGCCTATGGACTGAACAAGAAACCACCAAAAATTTTAACCAGTCATCGTTCTCACAACACTGAGGACCAGTCATTCGAAATGACTTCTCCATGCATTTTATGCATTGGTAAAAGCACTATGATGAAAAGTGTGATATGTTTTCAGGTATCTCCTATACTAATAGAGCCACATGCTCACCGGTTTGCCACATGATGTAGGCCTATGGACTGAACAAGAAACCACCAAAAATTTTAACCAGTCATCGTTCTCACAACACTGAGGACCAGTCATTCGAAATGACTTCTCCATGCATTTTATGCATTGGTAAAAGCACTATGATGAAAAGTGTGATATGTTTTCAGGTATCTCCTATACTAATAGAGCCACATGCTCACCGGTTTGCCACATGATGTAGGCCTATGGACTGAACAAGAAACCACCAAAAATTTTAACCAGTCATCGTTCTCACAACACTGAGGACCAGTCATTCGAAATGACTTCTCCATGCATTTTATGCATTGGTAAAAGCACTATGATGAAAAGTGTGATATGTTTTCAGGTATCTCCTATACTAATAGAGCCACATGCTCACCGGTTTGCCACATGATGTAGGCCTATGGACTGAACAAGAAACCACCAAAAATTTTAACCAGTCATCGTTCTCACAACACTGAGGACCAGTCATTCGAAATGACTTCTCCATGCATTTTATGCATTGGTAAAAGCACTATGATGAAAAGTGTGATATGTTTTCAGGTATCTCCTATACTAATAGAGCCACATGCTCACCGGTTTGCCACATGATGTAGGCCTATGGACTGAACAAGAAACCACCAAAAATTTTAACCAGTCATCGTTCTCACAACACTGAGGACCAGTCATTCGAAATGACTTCTCCATGCATTTTATGCATTGGTAAAAGCACTATGATGAAAAGTGTGATATGTTTTCAGGTATCTCCTATACTAATAGAGCCACATGCTCACCGGTTTGCCACATGATGTAGGCCTATGGACTGAACAAGAAACCACCAAAAATTTTAACCAGTCATCGTTCTCACAACACTGAGGACCAGTCATTCGAAATGACTTCTCCATGCATTTTATGCATTGGTAAAAGCACTATGATGAAAAGTGTGATATGTTTTCAGGTATCTCCTATACTAATAGAGCCACATGCTCACCGGTTTGCCACATGATGTAGGCCTATGGACTGAACAAGAAACCACCAAAAATTTTAACCAGTCATCGTTCTCACAACACTGAGGACCAGTCATTCGAAATGACTTCTCCATGCATTTTATGCATTGGTAAAAGCACTATGATGAAAAGTGTGATATGTTTTCAGGTATCTCCTATACTAATAGAGCCACATGCTCACCGGTTTGCCACATGATGTAGGCCTATGGACTGAACAAGAAACCACCAAAAATTTTAACCAGTCATCGTTCTCACAACACTGAGGACCAGTCATTCGAAATGACTTCTCCATGCATTTTATGCATTGGTAAAAGCACTATGATGAAAAGTGTGATATGTTTTCAGGTATCTCCTATACTAATAGAGCCACATGCTCACCGGTTTGCCACATGATGTAGGCCTATGGACTGAACAAGAAACCACCAAAAATTTTAACCAGTCATCGTTCTCACAACACTGAGGACCAGTCATTCGAAATGACTTCTCCATGCATTTTATGCATTGGTAAAAGCACTATGATGAAAAGTGTGATATGTTTTCAGGTATCTCCTATACTAATAGAGCCACATGCTCACCGGTTTGCCACATGATGTAGGCCTATGGACTGAACAAGAAACCACCAAAAATTTTAACCAGTCATCGTTCTCACAACACTGAGGACCAGTCATTCGAAATGACTTCTCCATGCATTTTATGCATTGGTAAAAGCACTATGATGAAAAGTGTGATATGTTTTCAGGTATCTCCTATACTAATAGAGCCACATGCTCACCGGTTTGCCACATGATGTAGGCCTATGGACTGAACAAGAAACCACCAAAAATTTTAACCAGTCATCGTTCTCACAACACTGAGGACCAGTCATTCGAAATGACTTCTCCATGCATTTTATGCATTGGTAAAAGCACTATGATGAAAAGTGTGATATGTTTTCAGGTATCTCCTATACTAATAGAGCCACATGCTCACCGGTTTGCCACATGATGTAGGCCTATGGACTGAACAAGAAACCACCAAAAATTTTAACCAGTCATCGTTCTCACAACACTGAGGACCAGTCATTCGAAATGACTTCTCCATGCATTTTATGCATTGGTAAAAGCACTATGATGAAAAGTGTGATATGTTTTCAGGTATCTCCTATACTAATAGAGCCACATGCTCACCGGTTTGCCACATGATGTAGGCCTATGGACTGAACAAGAAACCACCAAAAATTTTAACCAGTCATCGTTCTCACAACACTGAGGACCAGTCATTCGAAATGACTTCTCCATGCATTTTATGCATTGGTAAAAGCACTATGATGAAAAGTGTGATATGTTTTCAGGTATCTCCTATACTAATAGAGCCACATGCTCACCGGTTTGCCACATGATGTAGGCCTATGGACTGAACAAGAAACCACCAAAAATTTTAACCAGTCATCGTTCTCACAACACTGAGGACCAGTCATTCGAAATGACTTCTCCATGCATTTTATGCATTGGTAAAAGCACTATGATGAAAAGTGTGATATGTTTTCAGGTATCTCCTATACTAATAGAGCCACATGCTCACCGGTTTGCCACATGATGTAGGCCTATGGACTGAACAAGAAACCACCAAAAATTTTAACCAGTCATCGTTCTCACAACACTGAGGACCAGTCATTCGAAATGACTTCTCCATGCATTTTATGCATTGGTAAAAGCACTATGATGAAAAGTGTGATATGTTTTCAGGTATCTCCTATACTAATAGAGCCACATGCTCACCGGTTTGCCACATGATGTAGGCCTATGGACTGAACAAGAAACCACCAAAAATTTTAACCAGTCATCGTTCTCACAACACTGAGGACCAGTCATTCGAAATGACTTCTCCATGCATTTTATGCATTGGTAAAAGCACTATGATGAAAAGTGTGATATGTTTTCAGGTATCTCCTATACTAATAGAGCCACATGCTCACCGGTTTGCCACATGATGTAGGCCTATGGACTGAACAAGAAACCACCAAAAATTTTAACCAGTCATCGTTCTCACAACACTGAGGACCAGTCATTCGAAATGACTTCTCCATGCATTTTATGCATTGGTAAAAGCACTATGATGAAAAGTGTGATATGTTTTCAGGTATCTCCTATACTAATAGAGCCACATGCTCACCGGTTTGCCACATGATGTAGGCCTATGGACTGAACAAGAAACCACCAAAAATTTTAACCAGTCATCGTTCTCACAACATTCCAGTCATTCGAAATGACTTCTTCCATGCATTTTATGCATTGGTAAAAGCACTATGATGAAAAGTGTGATATGTTTTCAGGTATCTCCTATACTAATAGAGCCACATGCTCACGGTTTACCACATTGATGTAGGCCTATGGACTGAACAAGAAACCACCAAAATTTTAACCAGTCATCGTCTCTCACAACACTGAGGACCAGTCATTCGAAATGACTTCTCCATGCATTTTATGCATTGGTAAAAGCACTATGATGAAAAGTGTGATATGTTTTCAGGTATCTCCTATACTAATAGAGCCACATGCTCACCGGTTTGCCACATGATGTAGGCCTATGGACTGAACAAGAAACCACCAAAAATTTTAACCAGTCATCGTTCTCACAACACTGAGGACCAGTCATTCGAAATGACTTCTCCATGCATTTTATGCATTGGTAAAAGCACTATGATGAAAAGTGTGATATGTTTTCAGGTATCTCCTATACTAATAGAGCCACATGCTCACCGGTTTGCCACATGATGTAGGCCTATGGACTGAACAAGAAACCACCAAAAATTTTAACCAGTCATCGTTCTCACAACACTGAGGACTCATTCATTCGAAATGACTTCTCCATGCATTTTATGCATTGGTAAAAAGCACTATGATGAAAAGTGTGATATGTTTTCAGGTATCTCCTATACTAATAGAGCCACATGCTCACCGGTTTGCCACATGATGTAGGCCTATGGACTGAACAAGAAACCACCAAAAATTTTAACCAGTCATCGTTCTCACAACACTGAGGACCAGTCATTCGAAATGACTTCTCCATGCATTTTATGCATTGGTAAAAGCACTATGATGAAAAGTGTGATATGTTTTCAGGTATCTCCTATACTAATAGAGCCACATGCTCACCGGTTTGCCACATGATGTAGGCCTATGGACTGAACAAGAAACCACCAAAAATTTTAACCAGTCATCGTTCTCACAACACTGAGGACCAGTCATTCGAAATGACTTCTCCATGCATTTTATGCATTGGTAAAAGCACTATGATGAAAAGTGTGATATGTTTTCAGGTATCTCCTATACTAATATAGGCCACATGCTCACCGGTTTGACCACATGATGTAGGCCTATGGACTGAACAAGAAACCACCAAAAATTTTAACCAGTCATCGTTCTCACAACACTGAGGACCAGTCATTCGAAATGACTTCTCCATGCATTTTATGCATTGGTAAAAGCACTATGATGAAAAGTGTGATATGTTTTCAGGTATCTCCTATACTAATAGAGCCACATGCTCACCGGTTTGCCACATGATGTAGGCCTATGGACTGAACAAGAAACCACCAAAAATTTTAACCAGTCATCGTTCTCACAACACTGAGGACCAGTCATTCGAAATGACTTCTCCATGCATTTTATGCATTGGTAAAAGCACTATGATGAAAAGTGTGATATGTTTTCAGGTATCTCCTATACTAATAGAGCCACATGCTCACCGGTTTGCCACATGATGTAGGCCTATGGACTGAACAAGAAACCACCAAAAATTTTAACCAGTCATCGTTCTCACAACACTGAGGACCAGTCATTCGAAATGACTTCTCCATGCATTTTATGCATTGGTAAAAGCACTATGATGAAAAGTGTGATATGTTTTCAGGTATCTCCTATACTAATAGAGCCACATGCTCACCGGTTTGCCACATGATGTAGGCCTATGGACTGAACAAGAAACCACAAAAATTTTAACCAGTCATCGTTCTCACAACACTGAGGACCAGTCATTCGAAATGACTTCTCCATGCATTTTATGCATTGGTAAAAGCACTATGATGAAAAGTGTGATATGTTTTCAGGTATCTCCTATACTAATAGAGCCACATGCTCACCGGTTTGCCACATGATGTAGGCCTATGGACTGAACAAGAAACCACCAAAAATTTTAACCAGTCATCGTTCTCACAACACTGAGGACCAGTCATTCGAAATGACTTCTCCATGCATTTTATGCATTGGTAAAAGCACTATGATGAAAAGTGTGATATGTTTTTCAGGTATCTCCTATACTAATAGAGCCACATGCTCACCGGTTTGCCACATGATGTAGGCCTATGGACTGAACAAGAAACCACCAAAAATTTTAACCAGTCATCGTTCTCACAACACTGAGGACCAGTCATTCGAAATGACTTCTCCATGCATTTTATGCATTGGTAAAAGCACTATGATGAAAAGTGTGATATGTTTTCAGGTATCTCCTATACTAATAGAGCCACATGCTCACCGGTTTGCCACATGATGTAGGCCTATGGACTGAACAAGAAACCACCAAAAATTTTAACCAGTCATCGTTCTCACAACACTGAGGACCAGTCATTCGAAATGACTTCTCCATGCATTTTATGCATTGGTAAAAGCACTATGATGAAAAGTGTGATATGTTTTCAGGTATCTCCTATACTAATAGAGCCACATGCTCACCGGTTTGCCACATGATGTAGGCCTATGGACTGAACAAGAAACCACCAAAAATTTTAACCAGTCATCGTTCTCACAACACTGAGGACCAGTCATTCGAAATGACTTCTCCATGCATTTTATGCATTGGTAAAAGCACTATGATGAAAAGTGTGATATGTTTTCAGGTATCTCCTATACTAATAGAGCCACATGCTCACCGGTTTGCCACATGATGTAGGCCTATGGACTGAACAAGAAACCACCAAAAATTTTAACCAGTCATCGTTCTCACAACACTGAGGACCATTCATTCGAAATGACTTCTCCATGCATTTTATGCATTGGTAAAAGCACTATGAAGAAAAGTGTGATATGTTTTCAGGTATCTCCTATACTAATAGAGCCACATGCTCACCGGTTTGCCACATGATGTAGGCCTATGGACTGAACAAGAAACCACCAAAAATTTTAACCAGTCATCGTTCTCACAACACTGAGGACCAGTCATTCGAAATGACTTCTCCATGCATTTTATGCATTGGTAAAAGCACTATGATGAAAAGTGTGATATGTTTTCAGGTATCTCCTATACTAATAGAGCCACATGCTCACCGGTTTGCCACATGATGTAGGCCTATGGACTGAACAAGAAACCACCAAAAATTTTAACCAGTCATCGTTCTCACAACACTGAGGACCAGTCATTCGAAATGACTTCTCCATGCATTTTATGCATTGGTAAAAGCACTATGATGAAAAGTGTGATATGTTTTCAGGTATCTCCTATACTAATAGAGCCACATGCTCACCGGTTTGCCACATGATGTAGGCCTATGGACTGAACAAGAAACCACCAAAAATTTTAACCAGTCATCGTTCTCACAACACTGAGGACCAGTCATTCGAAATGACTTCTCCATGCATTTTATGCATTGGTAAAAGCACTATGATGAAAAGTGTGATATGTTTTCAGGTATCTCCTATACTAATAGAGCCACATGCTCACCGGTTTGCCACATGATGTAGGCCTATGGACTGAACAAGAAACCACCAAAAATTTTAACCAGTCATCGTTCTCACAACACTGAGGACCAGTCATTCGAAATGACTTCTCCATGCATTTTATGCATTGGTAAAAGCACTATGATGAAAAGTGTGATATGTTTTCAGGTATCTCCTATACTAATAGAGCCACATGCTCACCGGTTTGCCACATGATGTAGGCCTATGGACTGAACAAGAAACCACCAAAAATTTTAACCAGTCATCGTTCTCACAACACTGAGGACCAGTCATTCGAAATGACTTCTCCATGCATTTTATGCATTGGTAAAAGCACTATGATGAAAAGTGTGATATGTTTTCAGGTATCTCCTATACTAATAGAGCCACATGCTCACCGGTTTGCCACATGATGTAGGCCTATGGACTGAACAAGAAACCACCAAAAATTTTAACCAGTCATCGTTCTCACAACACTGAGGACCAGTCATTCGAAATGACTTCTCCATGCATTTTATGCATTGGTAAAAGCACTATGATGAAAAGTGTGATATGTTTTCAGGTATCTCCTATACTAATAGAGCCACATGCTCACCGGTTTGCCACATGATGTAGGCCTATGGACTGAACAAGAAACCACCAAAAATTTTAACCAGTCATCGTTCTCACAACACTGAGGACCAGTCATTCGAAATGACTTCTCCATGCATTTTATGCATTGGTAAAAGCACTATGATGAAAAGTGTGATATGTTTTCAGGTATCTCCTATACTAATAGAGCCACATGCTCACCGGTTTGCCACATGATGTAGGCCTATGGACTGAACAAGAAACCACCAAAAATTTTAACCAGTCATCGTTCTCACAACACTGAGGACCAGTCATTCGAAATGACTTCTCCATGCATTTTATGCATTGGTAAAAGCACTATGATGAAAAGTGTGATATGTTTTCAGGTATCTCCTATACTAATAGAGCCACATGCTCACCGGTTTGCCACATGATGTAGGCCTATGGACTGAACAAGAAACCACCAAAAATTTTAACCAGTCATCGTTCTCACAACACTGAGGACCAGTCATTCGAAATGACTTCTCCATGCATTTTATGCATTGGTAAAAGCACTATGATGAAAAGTGTGATATGTTTTCAGGTATCTCCTATACTAATAGAGCCACATGCTCACCGGTTTGCCACATGATGTAGGCCTATGGACTGAACAAGAAACCACCAAAAATTTTAACCAGTCATCGTTCTCACAACACTGAGGACCAGTCATTCGAAATGACTTCTCCATGCATTTTATGCATTGGTAAAAGCACTATGATGAAAAGTGTGATATGTTTTCAGGTATCTCCTATACTAATAGAGCCACATGCTCACCGGTTTGCCACATGATGTAGGCCTATGGACTGAACAAGAAACCACCAAAAATTTTAACCAGTCATCGTTCTCACAACACTGAGGACCAGTCATTCGAAATGACTTCTCCATGCATTTTATGCATTGGTAAAAGCACTATGATGAAAAGTGTGATATGTTTTCAGGTATCTCCTATACTAATAGAGCCACATGCTCACCGGTTTGCCACATGATGTAGGCCTATGGACTGAACAAGAAACCACCAAAAATTTTAACCAGTCATCGTTCTCACAACACTGAGGACCAGTCATTCGAAATGACTTCTCCATGCATTTTATGCATTGGTAAAAGCACTATGATGAAAAGTGTGATATGTTTTCAGGTATCTCCTATACTAATAGAGCCACATGCTCACCGGTTTGCCACATGATGTAGGCCTATGGACTGAACAAGAAACCACCAAAAATTTTAACCAGTCATCGTTCTCACAACACTGAGGACCAGTCATTCGAAATGACTTCTCCATGCATTTTATGCATTGGTAAAAGCACTATGATGAAAAGTGTGATATGTTTTCAGGTATCTCCTATACTAATAGAGCCACATGCTCACCGGTTTGCCACATGATGTAGGCCTATGGACTGAACAAGAAACCACCAAAAATTTTAACCAGTCATCGTTCTCACAACACTGAGGACCAGTCATTCGAAATGACTTCTCCATGCATTTTATGCATTGGTAAAAGCACTATGATGAAAAGTGTGATATGTTTTCAGGTATCTCCTATACTAATAGAGCCACATGCTCACCGGTTTGCCACATGATGTAGGCCTATGGACTGAACAAGAAACCACCAAAAATTTTAACCAGTCATCGTTCTCACAACACTGAGGACCAGTCATTCGAAATGACTTCTCCATGCATTTTATGCATTGGTAAAAGCACTATGATGAAAAGTGTGATATGTTTTCAGGTATCTCCTATACTAATAGAGCCACATGCTCACCGGTTTGCCACATGATGTAGGCCTATGGACTGAACAAGAAACCACCAAAAATTTTAACCAGTCATCGTTCTCACAACACTGAGGACCAGTCATTCGAAATGACTTCTCCATGCATTTTATGCATTGGTAAAAGCACTATGATGAAAAGTGTGATATGTTTTCAGGTATCTCCTATACTAATAGAGCCACATGCTCACCGGTTTGCCACATGATGTAGGCCTATGGACTGAACAAGAAACCACCAAAAATTTTAACCAGTCATCGTTCTCACAACACTGAGGACCAGTCATTCGAAATGACTTCTCCATGCATTTTATGCATTGGTAAAAGCACTATGATGAAAAGTGTGATATGTTTTCAGGTATCTCCTATACTAATAGAGCCACATGCTCACCGGTTTGCCACATGATGTAGGCCTATGGACTGAACAAGAAACCACCAAAAATTTTAACCAGTCATCGTTCTCACAACACTGAGGACCAGTCATTCGAAATGACTTCTCCATGCATTTTATGCATTGGTAAAAGCACTATGATGAAAAGTGTGATATGTTTTCAGGTATCTCCTATACTAATAGAGCCACATGCTCACCGGTTTGCCACATGATGTAGGCCTATGGACTGAACAAGAAACCACCAAAAATTTTAACCAGTCATCGTTCTCACAACACTGAGGACCAGTCATTCGAAATGACTTCTCCATGCATTTTATGCATTGGTAAAAGCACTATGATGAAAAGTGTGATATGTTTTCAGGTATCTCCTATACTAATAGAGCCACATGCTCACCGGTTTGCCACATGATGTAGGCCTATGGACTGAACAAGAAACCACCAAAAATTTTAACCAGTCATCGTTCTCACAACACTGAGGACCAGTCATTCGAAATGACTTCTCCATGCATTTTATGCATTGGTAAAAGCACTATGATGAAAAGTGTGATATGTTTTCAGGTATCTCCTATACTAATAGAGCCACATGCTCACCGGTTTGCCACATGATGTAGGCCTATGGACTGAACAAGAAACCACCAAAAATTTTAACCAGTCATCGTTCTCACAACACTGAGGACCAGTCATTCGAAATGACTTCTCCATGCATTTTATGCATTGGTAAAAGCACTATGATGAAAAGTGTGATATGTTTTCAGGTATCTCCTATACTAATAGAGCCACATGCTCACCGGTTTGCCACATGATGTAGGCCTATGGACTGAACAAGAAACCACCAAAAATTTTAACCAGTCATCGTTCTCACAACACTGAGGACCAGTCATTCGAAATGACTTCTCCATGCATTTTATGCATTGGTAAAAGCACTATGATGAAAAGTGTGATATGTTTTCAGGTATCTCCTATACTAATAGAGCCACATGCTCACCGGTTTGCCACATGATGTAGGCCTATGGACTGAACAAGAAACCACCAAAAATTTTAACCAGTCATCGTTCTCACAACACTGAGGACCAGTCATTCGAAATGACTTCTCCATGCATTTTATGCATTGGTAAAAGCACTATGATGAAAAGTGTGATATGTTTTCAGGTATCTCCTATACTAATAGAGCCACATGCTCACCGGTTTGCCACATGATGTAGGCCTATGGACTGAACAAGAAACCACCAAAAATTTTAACCAGTCATCGTTCTCACAACACTGAGGACCAGTCATTCGAAATGACTTCTCCATGCATTTTATGCATTGGTAAAAGCACTATGATGAAAAGTGTGATATGTTTTCAGGTATCTCCTATACTAATAGAGCCACATGCTCACCGGTTTGCCACATGATGTAGGCCTATGGACTGAACAAGAAACCACCAAAAATTTTAACCAGTCATCGTTCTCACAACACTGAGGACCAGTCATTCGAAATGACTTCTCCATGCATTTTATGCATTGGTAAAAGCACTATGATGAAAAGTGTGATATGTTTTCAGGTATCTCCTATACTAATAGAGCCACATGCTCACCGGTTTGCCACATGATGTAGGCCTATGGACTGAACAAGAAACCACCAAAAATTTTAACCAGTCATCGTTCTCACAACACTGAGGACCAGTCATTCGAAATGACTTCTCCATGCATTTTATGCATTGGTAAAAGCACTATGATGAAAAGTGTGATATGTTTTCAGGTATCTCCTATACTAATAGAGCCACATGCTCACCGGTTTGCCACATGATGTAGGCCTATGGACTGAACAAGAAACCACCAAAAATTTTAACCAGTCATCGTTCTCACAACACTGAGGACCAGTCATTCGAAATGACTTCTCCATGCATTTTATGCATTGGTAAAAGCACTATGATGAAAAGTGTGATATGTTTTCAGGTATCTCCTATACTAATAGAGCCACATGCTCACCGGTTTGCCACATGATGTAGGCCTATGGACTGAACAAGAAACCACCAAAAATTTTAACCAGTCATCGTTCTCACAACACTGAGGACCAGTCATTCGAAATGACTTCTCCATGCATTTTATGCATTGGTAAAAGCACTATGATGAAAAGTGTGATATGTTTTCAGGTATCTCCTATACTAATAGAGCCACATGCTCACCGGTTTGCCACATGATGTAGGCCTATGGACTGAACAAGAAACCACCAAAAATTTTAACCAGTCATCGTTCTCACAACACTGAGGACCAGTCATTCGAAATGACTTCTCCATGCATTTTATGCATTGGTAAAAGCACTATGATGAAAAGTGTGATATGTTTTCAGGTATCTCCTATACTAATAGAGCCACATGCTCACCGGTTTGCCACATGATGTAGGCCTATGGACTGAACAAGAAACCACCAAAAATTTTAACCAGTCATCGTTCTCACAACACTGAGGACCAGTCATTCGAAATGACTTCTCCATGCATTTTATGCATTGGTAAAAGCACTATGATGAAAAGTGTGATATGTTTTCAGGTATCTCCTATACTAATAGAGCCACATGCTCACCGGTTTGCCACATGATGTAGGCCTATGGACTGAACAAGAAACCACCAAAAATTTTAACCAGTCATCGTTCTCACAACACTGAGGACCAGTCATTCGAAATGACTTCTCCATGCATTTTATGCATTGGTAAAAGCACTATGATGAAAAGTGTGATATGTTTTCAGGTATCTCCTATACTAATAGAGCCACATGCTCACCGGTTTGCCACATGATGTAGGCCTATGGACTGAACAAGAAACCACCAAAAATTTTAACCAGTCATCGTTCTCACAACACTGAGGACCAGTCATTCGAAATGACTTCTCCATGCATTTTATGCATTGGTAAAAGCACTATGATGAAAAGTGTGATATGTTTTCAGGTATCTCCTATACTAATAGAGCCACATGCTCACCGGTTTGCCACATGATGTAGGCCTATGGACTGAACAAGAAACCACCAAAAATTTTAACCAGTCATCGTTCTCACAACACTGAGGACCAGTCATTCGAAATGACTTCTCCATGCATTTTATGCATTGGTAAAAGCACTATGATGAAAAGTGTGATATGTTTTCAGGTATCTCCTATACTAATAGAGCCACATGCTCACCGGTTTGCCACATGATGTAGGCCTATGGACTGAACAAGAAACCACCAAAAATTTTAACCAGTCATCGTTCTCACAACACTGAGGACCAGTCATTCGAAATGACTTCTCCATGCATTTTATGCATTGGTAAAAGCACTATGATGAAAAGTGTGATATGTTTTCAGGTATCTCCTATACTAATAGAGCCACATGCTCACCGGTTTGCCACATGATGTAGGCCTATGGACTGAACAAGAAACCACCAAAAATTTTAACCAGTCATCGTTCTCACAACACTGAGGACCAGTCATTCGAAATGACTTCTCCATGCATTTTATGCATTGGTAAAAGCACTATGATGAAAAGTGTGATATGTTTTCAGGTATCTCCTATACTAATAGAGCCACATGCTCACCGGTTTGCCACATGATGTAGGCCTATGGACTGAACAAGAAACCACCAAAAATTTTAACCAGTCATCGTTCTCACAACACTGAGGACCAGTCATTCGAAATGACTTCTCCATGCATTTTATGCATTGGTAAAAGCACTATGATGAAAAGTGTGATATGTTTTCAGGTATCTCCTATACTAATAGAGCCACATGCTCACCGGTTTGCCACATGATGTAGGCCTATGGACTGAACAAGAAACCACCAAAAATTTTAACCAGTCATCGTTCTCACAACACTGAGGACCAGTCATTCGAAATGACTTCTCCATGCATTTTATGCATTGGTAAAAGCACTATGATGAAAAGTGTGATATGTTTTCAGGTATCTCCTATACTAATAGAGCCACATGCTCACC
Source organism: Ranitomeya imitator (assembly GCF_032444005.1). Taxonomy (NCBI): domain Eukaryota; kingdom Metazoa; phylum Chordata; class Amphibia; order Anura; family Dendrobatidae; genus Ranitomeya; species Ranitomeya imitator. The sequence goes on from NW_027193381.1 coordinate 142,410, forward strand.
GGTTTGCCACATGATGTAGGCCTATGGACTGAACAAGAAACCACCAAAAATTTTAACCAGTCATCGTTCTCACAACACTGAGGACCAGTCATTCGAAATGACTTCTCCATGCATTTTATGCATTGGTAAAAGCACTATGATGAAAAGTGTGATATGTTTTCAGGTATCTCCTATACTAATAGAGCCACATGCTCACCGGTTTGCCACATGATGTAGGCCTATGGACTGAACAAGAAACCACCAAAAATTTTAACCAGTCATCGTTCTCACAACACTGAGGACCAGTCATTCGAAATGACTTCTCCATGCATTTTATGCATTGGTAAAAGCACTATGATGAAAAGTGTGATATGTTTTCAGGTATCTCCTATACTAATAGAGCCACATGCTCACCGGTTTGCCACATGATGTAGGCCTATGGACTGAACAAGAAACCACCAAAAATTTTAACCAGTCATCGTTCTCACAACACTGAGGACCAGTCATTCGAAATGACTTCTCCATGCATTTTATGCATTGGTAAAAGCACTATGATGAAAAGTGTGATATGTTTTCAGGTATCTCCTATACTAATAGAGCCACATGCTCACCGGTTTGCCACATGATGTAGGCCTATGGACTGAACAAGAAACCACCAAAAATTTTAACCAGTCATCGTTCTCACAACACTGAGGACCAGTCATTCGAAATGACTTCTCCATGCATTTTATGCATTGGTAAAAGCACTATGATGAAAAGTGTGATATGTTTTCAGGTATCTCCTATACTAATAGAGCCACATGCTCACCGGTTTGCCACATGATGTAGGCCTATGGACTGAACAAGAAACCACCAAAAATTTTAACCAGTCATCGTTCTCACAACACTGAGGACCAGTCATTCGAAATGACTTCTCCATGCATTTTATGCATTGGTAAAAGCACTATGATGAAAAGTGTGATATGTTTTCAGGTATCTCCTATACTAATAGAGCCACATGCTCACCGGTTTGCCACATGATGTAGGCCTATGGACTGAACAAGAAACCACCAAAAATTTTAACCAGTCATCGTTCTCACAACACTGAGGACCAGTCATTCGAAATGACTTCTCCATGCATTTTATGCATTGGTAAAAGCACTATGATGAAAAGTGTGATATGTTTTCAGGTATCTCCTATACTAATAGAGCCACATGCTCACCGGTTTGCCACATGATGTAGGCCTATGGACTGAACAAGAAACCACCAAAAATTTTAACCAGTCATCGTTCTCACAACACTGAGGACCAGTCATTCGAAATGACTTCTCCATGCATTTTATGCATTGGTAAAAGCACTATGATGAAAAGTGTGATATGTTTTCAGGTATCTCCTATACTAATAGAGCCACATGCTCACCGGTTTGCCACATGATGTAGGCCTATGGACTGAACAAGAAACCACCAAAAATTTTAACCAGTCATCGTTCTCACAACACTGAGGACCAGTCATTCGAAATGACTTCTCCATGCATTTTATGCATTGGTAAAAGCACTATGATGAAAAGTGTGATATGTTTTCAGGTATCTCCTATACTAATAGAGCCACATGCTCACCGGTTTGCCACATGATGTAGGCCTATGGACTGAACAAGAAACCACCAAAAATTTTAACCAGTCATCGTTCTCACAACACTGAGGACCAGTCATTCGAAATGACTTCTCCATGCATTTTATGCATTGGTAAAAGCACTATGATGAAAAGTGTGATATGTTTTCAGGTATCTCCTATACTAATAGAGCCACATGCTCACCGGTTTGCCACATGATGTAGGCCTATGGACTGAACAAGAAACCACCAAAAATTTTAACCAGTCATCGTTCTCACAACACTGAGGACCAGTCATTCGAAATGACTTCTCCATGCATTTTATGCATTGGTAAAAGCACTATGATGAAAAGTGTGATATGTTTTCAGGTA